>NW_008589254.1:69597-93701 GCF_000691845.1 Merops nubicus
ATTCCTGCCTGCTCAGAAAGATGCTGGACCACCAGAGGCTACTTCATACAATCCTCACGAGGGCCTTGTCCCACCCGTGGTACCGCACTGAGCTTTTGTCCCAGAACAAAGGACTTCTATTTGCTGCAGTGAGGTGGAGACTAATGTCTCCTTCATGATTGTTCAGGTTTCACACAAAGGGTCTATTCTGTATGAGTGGCTGGAGCAAGAAGAGGAAGGGTCAAAAATTGTCACTGCAGCATGTTTCTGCTTAAACTCCATAATCACAATAGGAGGCAGTGAGGGCTGCAGAAAACCCACGACAGAAGAAAATGACTAAGTTGTGAAGCTGACAATTTTCAAAGAGAGCCTAGGAATGTGCCAGCTTTGGTTTATTTGAGCTTTGGAAAAATGAAGCTGTACCAAGTAAAATGTCCTTCTTTCTGTAAAAAATGAAGTGGCATCATTCTGTGAGGAGATATAACGATGATCTTAAACAATCTAGTGAGCCAATCCAGCTGAAAAAAACCCACCTAAGTACTTTCAGCAGCAGCTGGGAGGAAAGCAGCTGTGGCATCACGTTAATGCTACCAGAGTGTATTGTGCAGCTGCTGGATCTGCCTTTATTGCTGAAGAATGTCATGCCTCTGTCACTCTGGACTATAAGGAAAGCTGGGGAGGCAGAGGGAGACTTAGATCTGTAGAAACCGGTTATTTCAGGAGAGGATGTGAAGTTTGGGAGCTGTCCCGCAGGCAGGCTGTGGTTTCTTTTGCTCCCCCTGCTGCTTGACAAATTTGATGGTGGCTGTTTTCAGCGTTACACCACCCTTCACCGAACACAAAGTTCACAGAGACCTATACTGACTCGCACATGCCTGAGGGGGAGCTGCTGCAGGAGAATGCCCTTGTGATTCAAGTCATCAGCAGGATGATAAACTGCTTTCAGATAGGACTGCAGTCTGGCATTTGTACTGCATGCAGACACAGGGCTTGTTGCTTCATAGGGTCACAGGATTGTTCAGGTTGGAATGGCCTCAGGAATTCTTGGCTCTAGACTGGCTCAGGGTCAGCTGTGAAGTCAGGGCAGGTCCTCCAGAGCTTTGGCCAGTCTGGTCATGAAAACCTTAACATTTCCCACACAAGAAAAGGAATCATTGTCTGCCCACATCAGAATTACAGGATGTGTGAGCATATCACCATGATGCATCCCAACAGAGCATCACACTTTGGGACAAACTTCAATGTCTCCACTGGGGCCGATCAGATTTATTTTTTTTTTTTCTTAAGAGCTGTATATCAAAAACTCCTCAAAACTGCCAAAAACTGGGGTGGCTGTGCAAAGACTGCTCTCAGACATGATGTACAGCAAAGACAGGATGGGATTCTGCAGGTCCATTTTGGTGTGGGCCAGGCTGTGGTATGCAGTTAGCTTCCACAGCAAGCCAGTGATGCTGGCCTCTAGTATTATACCAGATGCAGCAACTCCTCCATGCTTTCAACAAACTTAATGAGCTAAGCAGTGTGCTTAAAAAAAAAAAACAAAACCACAAACAAAAAACCACAAACTAACAAAAAAACACCCCAACCTTGAATCTTTAAAGGCAATAGGGTTTTCACTTGGTTATTTTCATGTTACACCCACATGTGATTTCCTATCAACAGGGAATGTCTTTATGACAGAACCTAGACTTTTTGATTTCTTGGTCGACAATAAAACACAAAATCCCTTATTTATTAAATTGATGACTTGTTGGACCTCCTTCCTTCATAAGAACTCCGCTGAACATCTTCTGTCTTGTTCAGCTACTTCAGAGACTGCATGGTGGAATGAGTGCTTCAGGAGCTACAAGGAATTTGTACTCTCTTGTGTGGCTGCATTCAACACGGAAGCACTCTCCAGCTGTGGTCTGGAAAGGAGTGTAACTAATAACTGTTCCTATAGTTCCAGTACTAGCAGCTGACACTTTAAAACTGTTGTTACTTTTATTCTTCTTCATAAAAATAAAGAGGAAAAGTGCAGTTTTATTTAACATTAAGATGCTAGGTAAGTTTTTGAGTCACGAGCCCCAGTAATACCCAGTCATTTAGAGAACTAAATTTTCAAGGTCAGTGATGGTATAGATTTGGAATAACCATAGAAAGCGCTAACAAATTCAACAGTTTTCTTTTTTTCCCCAACATCTTGCCAAATAAAATGTTGAACAGAGGAGCCAAATTCAGGTTTTTTACACTGATGCAAGTTAAAACAAGATATTCTTTTGACTTACAAACATATCTGCGAGGTCAGCTGATCTTGTAAATGTGATATGAGCTCTGAAAGGAGACGGAATTGTATTTATGTGAGAAAAAGGGAGGCTATGGAGATGTTTGGCAAATCAGGAGATTGGACCATGTAAGACATGGGCTACTTTTTCATTTATTACACACTTCAAAAGGCAAAGTCGTATGACTTATATTCTTCAGTATTAGTAGAGGTGGTAAACTTAACTGATACTATTCCAAAGACCTGAGGTGCAGTTCAAAGCTGAAATGTGTTATAAGGTGTAAAGCAGATTTCCTGTGCCCTCACAGGGTGTCACAACTTAAGTGGGAATAGAGAGGCCATGAACAAGGTATGGGTTAGATTAATTAAGATGCAATCCTCAATAGGTGTGTAGAACAATATTTTGAGGGTGCAACACCTGTCTTGGTCAGCCATAGTTTGCAAATACAGTAAGCTCGACAAACGATAGGGAACATCTGCTGAGAGCTCTTTTGCAGAAGAAAAATAGGAACTGCATTTCATCTCAGACGAATCTTTAACGGGTTAGTAGTATCCTTCCCCATGGTAAAATCTGTTATTCCCATCTCATTCCAGGCTGGTATGTGTCTAAGCTATTTTTAAAGACACCCATTTTGGATTCCATAGCTTCTTTCTGGGGAACATAGACGCCTGTCATGTCTCTGTCATCAGGCAGCATTTCTTCTAACCAGAGATTGCACTGAAGTCTAGAAATACTGTGCTGTTGTTCACAGCTCACTGGAACACTCTTTTGTGCCTTGTATTTATCAATGGATGTCCCAAAAGACAGGGAGCTTTCTACAGATGCCAAAAAGCAAATCAGTCTAGCACCCTGCAGATTACTGCACACATGACAATAGCTTTTGTTAGCATGATGTATTATAATGCATTAGGTAGTGGGGCCTCAGAGGTTTAGTAATCACTGTCAGCAACCAGAATAAATGGAAATAGCTTCCAGGAGATGCAGGGCCTATGGAGAGACTGGTAGTTTTCAAGAACTACTGGCATTCAAACTCACATACGCAGCATATGAAACAAAGATCTCATGAACAGGCTTTTGTTGTAATCATTTGTAAAAGTTAAATGCATGAAGTGTACTTAAGAAAAGAGATTAAAGAGAATTTGGATTGAGCAGTTTGATACTTTCCGTACCAAAACAGAGAGCTGGTGCATTCTCTCAGGCTTGTCAACAGCAGAAGTTTTTGATGTGTGAGCTTTTGATATGTCCAGACACTGAATTTGCTAGCTGAGAATAACAAGGTTCCACACGAAAGGAAGCACAACTACTTGTTGAGAGGGCCTAAGCCACAAGTGGCAGGGAGTTGGCTTTGTTATGCATAACTGGATTGGGGGGAAAAAAACCTATCACTAATATTAGATATTGTTGTATGTTGTATTACTGTATGCACAACACACTGCAGCACGGGATGAAGGAGCATCACAATTACTAAACTCCTGAAGGTGACTGCTACCAGCTCTGGCCATGCAGAGGGCATCTCTTACTCTGCCCTTCCCCTGCTCTTTGTGCCCCTTCCTTGGGCAACCCCCAGTGACCTTTAGCAGGGAGATGACACTAATCTAGCTAGAGCTTTGATCTGGTCTAGTACAGCTCTGCTGATTTTCCTATGGTGTCATAAATTATTGACATGTTTAGTAGTCTTTCAAATTTTACCACCATAGATCAGTTAAAGGCACGTTACCCAATAGTACAACCCTTCAGATCAGTTCAAATGATTAAGACACTTCCAGAAATGCTTAGGGTACTCTTTGTTTTCAGAGACAGCACCACCATAATAAATAGTACTGTCTTTGCTCAGGCCTGTGTATTTTCTGTAGTGTTCTACTCACCTCTATCTTCATTTTTTCTGTATTTTTAAAAGAAATCAGTGTTCAGTTAAAGTCCCAGTTTAATGATCAAAGGCTTTAACAAAACTATCCTCTAATACCATGCTGCACTCATACCATAACAGAAAACTGAATCTGTTGCTAGAGTTCCACAAGCAAAATCCTTACTCCTGAAGCATTAAAATGCTTCAGCCTCAGTAGAGTTGCCAAGGCCAACACTCATTGCTGTATAAAGCCACTGCAGCCAGCTGCACTGACAAGCTGAAGCTGCAGTGCCATGGCACGTGCTCGATGGTCGCCTGTGCCAGAGCTTTCACCCTTTTGTCTTCACCTCTTGATTAGACTAAGTGAAGCTATGACTGTAACTCTGCCCGAGCCTATTTATTCCATCTTTAACCTTGCAGAGATACAGAAAGAGCTAAGGGGAGGGTGAAGACAGTGTTTAAAAGGAAGTTAGGAGACATAGTATAGGTAGATCTATTTGCTAAAGTCTTTCCTGATCGGAGCCCCAAGAAGTTAGGACCACTTGCTCCAGTAGATCCCGTCTCTCACTGCATGTGCCACCGCTCCCTGCTTCACCAGACTAACTGCATCATTTCATCTGTTATCATCTTCTCCAGTCTCCTTTCTGATCAGGCTTCACCCTTTTCCAAGATAATCACAAGCCTCATACAGACCACTCAGCATCACAAAAAAAAAAGCTTACACTTCATCCTATTTTCAGTATATCTCACCTGTAATAAAATGTGTAGCCAAAATACCTTCCCTGCTTTGCACATTTAGTGGTACTGTTTTCTTGAAGTACAGCCTAGTATTTTCAACTATGTTTTTAATTTGTCTTTGAAATAATACAGAGACTTGCCAAGTTGCAAGCACTCTAGAAGCTAAATAGGAGAGGGCTTGCACAATGAAGAGCATTAATTTCTTTTCCCAAGGCTTTGTCCCCTGTGGGCAATGAGAATATCATCATCTCAGAAGATGACAGAGAGGAGCCCATTAGGAAAATTAAAGTAGTTATCAACATTGCAACCAAAGAGACAGAAACGTGCTGAGACAAAAATAGAAAGTCCTTCTGCTGCCATGCCTCACCTCCTTAAGCTGCTTATTCTCGAGCTTAGCAGTCACTGCTGTCTGTACCCACCAGCTGCTAAATAAGAAGTGCTCTTTGAAGCCATTCATCAGCACAAACTCTCTGCTTATCAGGGGTGGGGGGAGTTCTTCAGTTTGCAACAGCTGAGGAGAAAGGACTGCATGCCACCTGGGTATAAGCCATTGCCTCTGGTTTGCAAGCTGACCTTCTGCTCCTAGGAGCTGGATGGAGGTTGAGCCTATTGTTATTAAGGCCAGAAACAAACTTTAACTTCAAAGAGAATAGGATTGAAAACAATGTGTTTGGTCACTTATTTGCCTGTCTGACCATGTTAGAATGCTCTTTCAAATGGTTGTTGAAGAAGGAAAGACTGCTCTGTTGCCTTCTGCTAGCAGTGGGCAGGCTCTGCTGTTAGCACAGGGTGGGGGTCTTGCAGCAGCAGTAACTCCATTGCTCAGTAGGACGCTAAGGGCATTTACAGTACAAGCAGCATAAAGGTCTTTGCTTTGATGCAAACAGAAAATTATAATTGAAGAGTGGACATCTTTGCATCTTATTTTGTTTGTTGGGCTTTGGAGAGAGACTGGACAAAACATGTCCTGTGTGGTTGTTCTACAGGTCATTTGCAGCAGAGTACAAATCACTGTGGTTTGCCTTAACAGTGTTGGCAGCAACGAAAGCATTTGCTGTCCCTGTACAGCTACTTTTCAGTCACTGGATTCTCAGCTGCACAATCTTCTCTGCTCTCGCGTGTCCCTTCTGCTTGAGTTGTACCCTGTACAAGTAGTTTGGAAGGGAGAGAGAAGTGCTGGCTAGAACTGAAAAAAAACCCCATGCTCAGTTCATTTGTCTTCTGCTCTCACCTTCCTCCACTTAGTATTCTCTGAATAAGTGATGGAGATACATTGCAAGACAGCATCAAAATAGTCAAGTAAACCTTTTAATTGTGAAAAATAAATAGTGGTTTCTACCTTAAGAAGTAGAGATGAAAACTAAAGATGAGCCTTTTTGCAGGAAGGTGAAGTATTTTGTTCACCACACAGGTGGTCGAAACGTGAGCCCTCCCACGGGCCACTTGGTCACAGGCCTTGGGAGACTTCTGCAGTATGGGTACTTCTAGCTACACAGAAGGGACACTCTCTGGCACACAACCAAAGAATGACAGTGAAATCCCAGCTGTCTTAGAGGTGATAGGTCTTCAAAGACAAGCTTTAAAAGCCATCTGAACATGGAGGGATGTGACAGGCTGGATGAAAAGAGAAGAGCTAGATACTATAATACAGGCTTGTGGGGTACATATAAGAGCATGGTTATAGGGTCTTACAGAGCCATCAGTTTGTACAGCCAGTGCACATAATTTACCTGCTACAGTGGTTTGTAACCTAACAAGAGGAGTGTCTGAGCATTTAAAGTCTCAAGTTTTCCCCTGTCCAGTCAGCTGGCTTCCTTAACATCTGCTTTAATGCACTGCAAGGACAACAGGAAGAAATAAGTTCTTAAATCACAAAACCAAGTTAAATAACAACGTAGTGATACTTGAAAAGATGTTTGGTCCCCCTTCTTAGAGGAAAAGTCCTGTGATCACTGTCAGCACTGTTCTTTGGCGAGTGCCTCTCACTGGAGCTGGACCTGCCAGCTGCCAACAGCCCCCTCAACTCGGACAGAAGCCCTGCCTCAGCATTGACCAGAAACCTAAACGGCATGTACTGCTGCTGTGCCATTTGTTGTAGGATTCTTATGGAAGTTTTCCTTTCATGTGAGGACTAACCAGCACACTTTTTAATAAAAATAACAAGACAGTGGATTTGTGGCCTGAGTGCACCATGTCTGCAGGACTATGGTGAACACCTCGGCCTTGCTGTCAGGCATGTTACATACCAACAGTATCAGCAGCGCCTGTAAAGCCCTAGTCTAAGATTTAGGTCAGATCTCTGAGTCATGGAGTACTTAAAATCCTTCAATACTAAAACACTTGATAATCTGTTTAGGAATATGGGTGTCTTAACCAGAGCAAGTACTGTAAAACCCAAGTTTCTTACTGTTTTTGTAACAGACCTTTCAAGTACACCCATTCACAGGCACCATAAAATGTGAGGAACATAAGGGTAGGAATTGCTTCTGAATTTAACATACCTCTCTTAGGTACATTTGTGTACCCTGTGTATTTGAATGCAAGCTAAGTATGAATATACTGTATGTCTATAAATTATATTTAATTAATATTTGTTATCAGTAGAGTTATCTACCTATCAGTAAACAAGCATTGTAGACTAGGAGGGTGTATCTTTTGTTGTGCTTTCCTTCTGAAATGTAAACATCTCTTACTTTTGTTCTTTCTAGCTCTGTTTTGTGATGTTTTGGACGCCAAATGTGTCAGAGAAGATTTTAGTTGACATAATTGGAGTAGACTTCGCTTTTGCAGAGCTGTGTGTTGTTCCTTTGCGCATCTTCTCCTTCTTTCCACTTCCAGGTAAAAAACCTGTAACCTCCAAACCAAACCAACTGTGAGGTGAGGTCACAGAGCCTGGCATGGCTGTACGTACAAGAGTAGCTAAATGCATGCCTAGCATAAGTAACACCTTTCTTATTGAAGCTGGTGTAGATCAAGACTATTTAAATTGGTAATCAAGATAGAGATGTTGCCAGATTCTGTCTGTAGTAGTTGACCAAGAACACACACAAATGGCAGTAGCAATACATGTGTGCCAAGACCAAAATTAACTATTTGGAGTAGCATCTAGGACCACCTCCACAGTAATATCACCTCCATTAGTCTCCCCTTCTGCTGCCAGATTCAGTGTCTCTTTCAGATATTGAGCATAAACAATATAGAATAAAAGTTCTTGCCCCTATTCAAGAGAAAGACGAGCTTGACGATAATAATCAAAACATGTCCCCTCAAAAAATGTCTAGCTTCTGCAATTAAATTCTACATCCTGTAGTGTTTTCTGCTTACGTGACAAGAGAGATTTGTAATAAAGGGAAACTACAAATACAAGAACAGGTACATGCAGATACCTTGCTTTGTGCCTAGCTGTTAAACCATGTACCAGACAGGAGCAAGATGGAAAATTCTCCTTGGTATGATTACTCTTTTAGGTAGGGGATAGGCTTGCGGTCTCTGTAATGAAGAAAACAGATTGGCCTGTCTAAATTGGTTTTAAGAGAGCAGCTGTTAGGATGGGTTGCTGTTCCTAACTGGCTTTTTTTTATTTTTCCCCCAGAAAAAAACCCAGTATATTAAAGCAATTTGAATACAAGATTACTTCATTTCTAGTAGCATTTCCCAGTGTGTATATTTACCAGAAACAAGTTTCACCACAGTTAGTTCTGAGCAGTGCTCTGCATGGAAAAGTTTCGTATGAGATGGCTGACTTTTTTTTTTTTCTGCTCTTGCCTCCCTTTCTCCCCATCCCTTCCCCTTTCCCTCTTTATGAACAGTGACTGTCAGAGCGCACTTGACTGGTTGGCTGATGACTCTGAAGAAGACATTTGTGTTGGCACCCAGCTCAGTGCTGCGGATTATTGTCCTCATCACTAGTCTCATTGTGCTGCCTTACTTGGGGTAAATCATTATTCTCCACGGAACTGATGGGTTTGCTTTCCTCTTCACTTCTGTTCCTTGTCATCTGACGGCTGAATTTGCATAGCTCAGAACATTTTCCCCAAATGCTAACCATAGTACAAAGCCTCAATAGTACCAATATCTGGAAAAGAAACATTTACAAATTGTGTGGCTGCTCTAGGTCTGCACAATAGTGATGCCCCTTTTGAAAAATATACACAAATGTCAAAGAGGCAAAAATGTGTCCTAAGGGAAATTTATTTCCATGTTATTAAATGCTCTGTGAAGGAAGCTAAGGGAAGAATATCTTGTTTGTAAGTTAAATAATCTATTCTACAGCACTCTGTACAAGACCTTAAATTCTTAGTCCATAATTTGATTCTGAATATGGTTCTTTTACTAAACATGCAGCCATTAAGACACTAAAAAATCCTTTAAAATACCAGTTGTTCTCTTTGCCCAGTGTATTATGTCTTTAAAGGAAATACTTCTAACAACAGATTGGTTCTATATGCCAGTGAAAGTATAATTACAGTCACACAACCGTGTGTGACTCACTAATTCTCACACAACCATGACTACTTCCTTTTTATGCTGCCTACAGAGTTCATGGAGCAACTCTTGGAGTGGGATCCCTTCTAGCTGGTTTTGTAGGAGAATCCACCATGGTTGCAATCGCAGCCTGTTACGTCTATCGGAAGCAGGTAAGAATTAGGCTCTGCGGGGTCTGGTGGAAGCAGTTGATGAGTATAATGGATTTTAGTTCAGATTAAGAGTACACTTTTGAAATGTAACTCCCCAGCATCCCTGCTCACTGAATTTGGTTTGCTTCCCTGTGCAGTCTCAAGAGTGTGGGACTTGGGAATTCTTTGGGTTGAAATAAAACCAAAAGGTGGACATTGAGGCCGTGGGAGAATGGGACACACTGGTTTGAAGTACACTTGATCCTCAGAACATGTATATCATGTCCTTACCACCACCTATTTACACTGTAGATCTGCTACTATGGTACAACTTCTTTATGTATACAGCTGTGGTATAAAAGAAGTGTGGCACAGCTTCTTTATTTATACATAGGAACTATTCACTCAAGCTTAGTATATGTATGCATACATATCTATATGTAAACTTCTATTTCTTTATAAAACCAGCTTTGCTGAAAATGGACAAAAAGTACAGTGGCTTTTTTTTTTTTTTGTTTCCGTCTAAAGAAGTGGCTTAAATCAAGATGTACTCCTGCAGCAGTAGAGGGTAGGGTGGAGTTTACAAATACTTAAACAGGTGGGGATTTCTCATGGGCATATTTTACGTAGTTCACGCACTACAGACCTGCATGTACAGAGGAGCAGCAGTGATAGATGGACTTCAAAGAATGTTCCACTAAACTAAATCAAACACCAGAAAAGTGCTGGCTAGGTGACTGGGGACATTGCAGAACCCACATGTTGTGTCCTTTCGCACTGTTCAGGGCACCAAGCCCAACCCCAAGCAGAAACATCATTCCATAGTGCAGAAGGAGTTTGTGGATGGGAGCAGAAAATATAAGCTGTGCAGTTACTGTTTTTTTTTAATTAGACTTCTTACGAATGGCCACTTCCATTTGTAGGAAAAGAAAAACCAAACAAAAGACAGAATATCTAAAAGGCATATGTTGGAACAACCTAAAAGCAGTTTTGATATGTATTAACAGTGCAGGCCATGGCAGTAGACCATAGTGTACAAGGTTCATAAGGAAACAGAAGACTTGATATCTGTCATGGATTAGCCTGTTGTATTTTTCTTGAGAACCAAAGAGAAAAACCTGTAGACAGTGAAATGACTGTTCTTGGCCTGTGGTTTCACATCAGCTGTCTGCTTGGACTCACCTCTTCATGGCTTGTTTCATATGGTAGTAGCTTGTACAAGTTTCTGGCCAGGGACATGGTGCTTAATTTTTTGCAGTGGTGAGTGCAGGTAGGAGTAATAATAACTGTGCAAACCTGATTTATTCCCTCACCAGAATTAGTACATAGCTGACAGCATCGTGTCAACAGCCAGTGTGACACTGGCAGAGCCAACCAGTAGCTGCATACACCAACTTACTTTAAGCTACAATGGTAATAAGTGGACAGCATTTGAGAACTGAAAATCAAGTGTTAAGTAGACACCTCTAAAATTTTGAAACGCTAATATGCCCAACTCAGCTGAATCAATAATACCTGTGGGAGATTTTTTGTCAGCTGTACAAGTGTTTTCTGTAAAACTAGTCAGCCTGCTGAGAAACGAGTAATAAGGAACAGATGCTTCAACTTGTTTTGTAGTGGGGCCGAATGCTTCTTAGCTTTACTAATCCAGGACATCCTGGATGAATCATAGGACTCTGGAATGCCCTCCTGCTCCTGCTAGCCAAAAGTACTCTAATATTACTTGGCCTTGGTGGGATGGGGGATCACAGTGGATCAGCAATACCAAGAAAAGCCAAAATGCTCACATCTGGCAAAATTCCTGAAGTTTGACATTTGAGAGATTAGGTTGCCACCTCTGTCTCCCTGGCTAGAACAGCTTATCCTCTATCATATTTTGTTTGCTTTTCTTTTTTAATAAAAAGTCTGCAATGTCAAAGTTTCCAGATGCTTTCTTCCCTCCAGCCATGCTGAAGCCTGTTTTGGTTGTTGCTTAGCACAAGAAATGCCTCTATTATTGCATTTATATTAGATTAGGAGAAAGCTGAGCCCCTGAAAGCTTATGGAGACCTTGTAAGTCAAGCCAATTTGTTTGTAACTAGCCACAACTACGACACAAATATTGTAGATTTCATTGACAGTTGCCACCTTGCATCTGAAGTTTGTAGGACTTGTGTTCATGCACAACTCGCTGATAAGTTTCTGAACGCCTGTTTCAATCTAGAAGAAGAAGCGGAACGAGAACGAAGCCGCTACGGAAGGTGAAGACTCCGCAATGACCGACATGCCTCACACAGAGGAGATGACAGACATCGTAGAAATGAGAGAAGAGAATGACTAATGACCGGGATGCAGTTGTTCTCTGCAGGGACGATGGGAGTGACAGTTTGGCATCTTGTCGTCTCTCATACTTTTTTGTTTGTTCGTTTTTATTTTTGTAATAAAGAGGCCTTGATTTAAAAGGTTTCAGATAAATTCTCTGGCATACTGAGTATGCTCTCACTGATGAGGGACCTAAAAAGAGGTCTTGTCTTTTCCCCCCGTCCCCAATTCAATTTGTTTTCTCACTCCATGCAAACATAAAAGATACAATTGCATCACTGTAGAGTCTTCCTTACTTGTGCATCCACCTTCTCTGGACAATCCACATTTTGTCAACCAAAGCCCTGCTCTCTGTGCACGTGTGTGTGTGCACGCGCTCGCACACGCGCCACTGGCTCAGCGCTACTGCCATAATCCTCCCTCCCCTCCTTCCTTTTCCTTCCTTTTCTTTATGAGAAATGTAAAGGAAAAGAAGTTTGGAATACAGAGCTTTATTTTACTTGCTTGAAAATGACTTTGCTACATAAACTAATATACTATGGTGAACTATATCTTTCTCTTTGGCCTCATCACTAGAGCTTATACTGCACAGGGTACAAGACAGGGAGGAACATGTAAGTCTTCACAAACAAAGTGGAGAAAAACAGGTTCCTCTCTCATGTTAGTAGTGTGTGGATGTGTATGTACGCACACAGGTACATAAACAGAGACACACAGATAGATATATTTATATATATATGCATATGATAAATAAAATACACACAGGACAAGAACTCTATTTCGCTTTCATTCCATCAGAAAGATAGTTACCTTTTGAAAAGTGAAACATTTAATTCAGAATTTTCTGGAATTGTTAAGCCCCACCTTACATATAATTTTCTTTAGAAAAAAACCCCATGCACTTTCCTCTTGTGAAGAGGGTGATGGCAACCGATAGATGTTGACTGTATTTGAATTTAAAAAAAAATAAATGTTGACAAGCTTTACCAAAGTTCTTGTCCACTGATTTAACTTTTGATTTTTAAAGGTTGGTTTGCTCCATATACTTATTTCTGGTGCCTATATATTTTTTTAAAAAAGCAGATAACAAATGCAGGATACCATGGTTTATCACGTTACTGCACATAATTCAGTGAAATTTTTTATATAGAGATGTACACATATTTAAACACACACGTGTGTGTGTGTATATATATATATATATACACAATAAGAGTTATATGTGTAGACACACACACAGAGTTATGTTTTGTTATAATATACTTACCTATGCAGTAGATGAAAATCTGTATGGTGAAGCTCAAGTACTGATGGTCCTCAGAGTCTTTAATTAGGGACCTTGATCATACGTTAGCTCTCAAGGCAAGAGTTGCCTGAAGTGGGGAGCTGCTCCCACCAGTCAGCAAGTGCTGCGTGTGGCAGGCGGCAGGTGTGGTTGAAGTTCCTTCAGGAACAGAGCAGAAGGTGGGGTGGGGGATTTGTATCAGGTGGAAGTGAAGCCTCTGCAAAGAGACGACCAAACCAGAGGGTGTGGGTGCTACCCATGGTGGCTGCAGCAGCAGGTAGCTCTGTGCTGTTCAGTGTTTGGCTGCAGGGCAGCATTTGTTACTGGTTTGCAGTAGCTTGTGTTCTTTCAGATTTAATCATGGCAGAGTCTGGATACCTCCATGCTATACCCATAAGTCAGTTAATTTAAACTTTATTTAGTAAAAGTATATTTTTCTAAGTTGTGGAAATTATTATTTAATGGTGGACAAATTCTGTTTCTAGAATTATTTGCCAGGTAGTCCCAGCACTCAGAGAACTTATCAAAACTAAACATTACTTTAAATGTCATATCAATATACGTGTATGTAGACATACACATGTGTATAAGTATATATATATTGTATATTATGTACATTTATTTGAAGCTGCAATATGTTTCCTATTTTTCCAAGTTCAACAAAAAATGTCTCTAAACAGCTACGGAGTTGGCTAGTAACCATTTATGGCTGTCATGGAAGGTGGTGTATCGATGAACTTCCCATTTTATTGTAAACTTTTGTACCAATTTGTTACATGTACAGATGCAATAAGAAAAAAATGTGGAAATTATGGTGATGAATGATAGATTTGCAAAATCAGTTCATGGTTAATGAGCCGTGGCCCTATGAGGGTAAGACTAAATCAAGTACCCATCCATTTTCTGTGCCACCGCAAGGTTATTCTTGATTCTGACAGGTTTTTTTTTAAAAAACTATAAACACCCGCTGGACCCTCAGGCAAATTAACTTTTTGCAGTGTGTACACCACACACTCATGAATGCAGGCTCTCAAACAGTCGTATGTATATATCATACATATAGACTGTTGCAGATCACAGTGGCCATTTGAGGTCTCCTCTGTTCATGTACTTTTGGTTTCTCCAGTAAGTTTGCATCCAAGTCCAAAAGACACAGTCTTTTTCAGGCACTGTAAAGGTAAAGCAAGAAAATATTTTTGTGTAATATTTCTTTTGATGCATGACTAAAATTCAAACAGCAGTATTTTTTTAAGAATTTTGAGCATTACTGACATAGATTTCAAGGTCATAATAGCCTGAAAAAGTAAAAATTTGAGACCAAATTAAATGAAACGCTGAAGGTTTTGCTTTAGATAGAAGATGGACAAATGCAAAAAACTGAATTATTGGTCATATAGTGCTAAACTAATGGTGTCATAAAAGATAAATTTCCAGTTGTGTGGGTAATACTTATTAGTCCTTTACTTTGCGAGATACTGAATGAGCAGAGGAGTGGTGGGATCAGGGCAGGCAGCGACATAAGGACACACACGTTGCATGTCTTTGCTTCCTGGGGGTTGTGTATTCCTTCCCATCGCTCTGCTGGATTCCCAAAACACGCTGATGTTTCTGCAAGGAGCAAGCCCACGCCCACCCCGGGTGCCAGCCCCAGGTGCCAGCCCCAGTGCCTGCTGCGCGGGCAGGCAGGGTGCTCAGTGGGAAGGCATGTGCCCAAGGAGTGCCCCGTCCCCCACGGGCTCTGGGTCTCCTTCTGGGTGCTGCTGTCAGAAGCTTCAGCAACCACCTGAAACCTCACTGCTCTGACTCCGAGCTGGTGGCACATTGAGCTGGACTGGTGACACCACTGGACTGATGGGTTACAGGCTGGGAATGGTCCTCTTTGGCTGAAGCCCCGGTCAGAGCATCACTGGCTCCAGCGTCTCTGTCACGCAGATGCTGGTACATGCCCTGTCCTGCACCTCTTCCCTCCCAGAAGGACTTTCCTGAGTTCTAGTACAACGGCTTAGCTGTCTCTCTTGTGTTATTGCTTATGAAATGGCTGTCTATCTCTGTGGTAAATATTTTACAGTAGAAACCTGTCAAGTTTCCGGGTTGGAGAGCCAGAGTGCAGGCATCTCAATGTATTCATGGGGAGACTTGGCCTTCCCAGGCTTTCTTCAGAATTACTGAATTACACAGTCAAAGTTGCAATAAAAAGAGGAACAAGGTTGAGCTGCATCCTGCATCTTAAATTTCAGAATGGCTCACAAAGCAGGAAAGAGGAACAGAATGCCTGTAAGCTGTGGAGTGACATTCCTCAGCTTGTACCTAATTTGTGTTGACTTGTCTTGAGTTTTCGTTTTGCAGAAGTAAGAGGGAACGTTGGCACTTTTTCCCCCTCGCTGCCCTAAGCAGGCCTCTCGCGCTCACCAAGCAGTGGACGGGATGGAAAAGGTTCCCAGGCGTGGGGCAGCCCTGGCCCCTGGCACAGCAGTCCCAGGCAGGAGCACTTGCTAGATAGAGCCACCCTGAGTGAGGGGATTGGTGAGTAACAGAGAAGCCTTTTGTTTGCTACTCATTTTGCTGCTAAATATTCCTTTTGAGCGGGAGAGATTGCTATCTGGCTCTTGCTCGATGTTCTGCCGAATCTGCAGCCAGAGAGGGAGCAGCCCGAGACGGAGGGCGAGCCGATGAATGCAGCCGATTCAGGGCAGGCCACGACACATGAACAGAAACCTTTAGAAGGCGAGAGCGTCTCCTTTTGTGGGATGGCGCCTCGTGCTTAAAAAGCAGGGAGAAAGGATGCTTTCAGCCTGGGAGCTTGGAGCCGCCGGGCAGAGATTTGCATTGGGCTGCAAAATGGCAACTGGAACGGGGTGTCCTGCGGCTCCAGCGTCCCGGCCCCACCACCAGCATCCCTGGAAAAATGCATGGGGGTGCTGAGGCAGCGGTACCAACTCAGTCTCTCACTGGGATTGGGTGGTTGTGGTGTGACCAGCAGGGATTTGAGTACTGCTGGGTGTTGCCTGAGCACAGCTGCGGTAGCCATCAGTGTGCCAGAAAGCCATGCGTAGGTATGAGGGGGGGTATATGAGAGTGTTGTGCAGGCATTTCTGTTATGGCCTTTATATAGTTCATTAGAACAAGGATTTAAGTCCAAATGTGATCTTAATGTGAGACTAATTCTAAGCCATTTAAAAAACACCTCCATTTAAACCTACATAAAAGCACAAATAGAACATCCCTTCAGCAGACCTTATGCCAATAAGCTAAAGCAGCAATTTAGATCAGTCAGCTGCAATGGGGGAGAAAGAGGACATGTTGAGAAGCTATTGGGTATTGTATATCCATCCTAAAGACAACAGCATGGCATGGAGATGAGAGAAGCAGAGGGCAGAAAACACCAGAGGTGTGGCTGCTGCCTTTTCCCTTTCAGCTGCCCTGGAGAGGGACAGAAGGCTGAGGAGCAATGTATCCTTAAGGCACCATTTCTAAATATTTGCGTTTCTGAGTGGAGAAGCCGATAGAGAGAGGAGTATAAAACATCTTCAGAGATTATTCAAACAGAAATAAACTGCCATGCAGGTTTTATTACATGCAGAGAGGAGGCACAACATAGCTTGCTGTTTTTGAGTAACTGGCAGGGCTGCTCTGAAGGACATGTCACATAAACGTCTCACATAAACAAGACAAGATTATCACAGTTTTGCTATCAAAGTGGCATTTCCCAAATACCAACTTAACTGTAAAATGTTAGGATTCCCTTCCCTCAATCATATCTGCTTTTTTACTAGAATTCAAGTGCAGAGTACCGTATTTTTTGCAGGGAGCAAGCTCCTGCAGAGGAGGGGTGCAGTGCAGAGCAGGCTGCAAGGGCTTGTGGCAGAGCCCTTGTGGGAAGAGTAGTTCCAAATTTATTTTGTGCCCTGCAACACACCATATTTGATCCTGACAGCATCATGAAATGTGGCAGAATTGTCAGCTTAGCAGCAAACTCAGTCCAAGCGTGGTCCTGACCTGCAGCAGCACAGCAGGGCAGTGGGAGGCTGCGGGGTGCAGCCCTGGCTCTCCACTCCAGTTTGGACAGCTTGTGTAGGGTTGCTTTGGAGAGCCAAGTTCAATTGTCGCTGAGTCGATGCACTCCTCAGCAAAACCATTGCCAGAGTTCTCAGAAATTGGCACCTTCTGAACAAAAAGGGCAAAGACAAAATATGAGGGCAGAGAGCCTGAGCTTTAAGCTGAGCTTGGAGCACATGCATACACAGAAGGGCATTTTGGCTGCAGCAAGTGCAAGTTCATTGTCCAAGTAGTGAGCGAGCCTCAGTCTCAGCATTTCATGATCAAGTTGTGCACTCTATCTCAGTAAAACAGAAGAATTGTGGTATATTTTTAGGTGGTTGGTTTTTTTTTTTGTCTTTGTAACCCCAAGGGGAAAGTTGTCCTTAATGTTAGTGAGTACGGTCACTGCTGAAATCAATTTACCTCATCATTATTTTCTATAATCCCTAGTTCAGCATCTTCAGATGTTTTCCTTTTTCCTTCTGAAGGCTCCTGCTAGGCTTATTTTGTCTGTTGGCATTTTGAGAAGGAAAATGTAATCATCACGCTGACTGAACGTCAAGTAACGCCATGATTAAAAAGTAGCTTACAACAAAACTTTTCTTTGATGGACTTTTTTTACTTTTCAGTTGCTAAACTGAAAAAAAAGAGTCAAGAAGTAGAACAAATTTGGGCCTGTCTTTATTTAAAATGAAGAATTAAAGGAATTAATTCATGACTTAACTCCAGCCACTTTGTGACATTCTAATGATCCATAAGACCACAACCCAAACTTTCCAGCAAAGTTAGCACTGCATCCCCAGAGCAGCGCAGAACAGTTTGAAGCTGGGGAACACCAGCCTTCATATTTTTCAAAATTAAATGTATAATTTAATGAGTTGAAGAGCCTGATTAGCAGGGACAATCCATTAAATTGAAAATTCAGCTGGACATGAGCAGTCTGATCCAAGGTCTAAGGGTAGCCCTGCTTTGAGGGGGCACAAGGGAGGGGAGCAGGGGGCAAGATAAGATGACTGCCTGTAATCCCCTTCTGACCTAAACTGTTCTTTGATTCAGTCAGGAACCTAGAGAGATCCCTTCCTCTTAAGGGACCTGAGACCGCCTGTTTTAGGCTTTCAGTTCAGGGCTGAGAGGAAATGCCTGCTAGGGCTCGGCAACGCAGATATCAGAGCAAAGATCCGAGCTGCGGTGGTTCTTTTGCTGACGACAGAGCTCTCGTGTTGCAGAGCCAGCTGTACAGTGCCCTCCCACCCTCTGGGAGCCTGAAATTCTGGGGTTTGAACCCCAAGCCCCGAATTAAGGTTGACATATGGGTGATTCCCACAGCCCTTCATAAAGAGGTGGTGAGTTTGCCTTATAGCTTCCCCCCAGGGTGTGGCCGGCCCTGCAGGGAGAGCCAGAAGGGAAATGAGCCCCAGGGGTCCCGCACTGAGTTGACAAAGGTCAGGGGTCTGCTTGGGGATAAAAGCTGGGACCACTTGCAGGGAGTCAGGAGTGTCTGTCTGTGGAGTGCACTCCCCAGAGCTTCCTGGTTCAGGGCAGACCTCCTGACTCTCCCTGCAGCTGGGCCCCAGCCTGTTTAGGCCTTTGCGAATGCGGGCTGATTGGGTGAGAGTTGCCATGTGGGCACCTTTTTCTCATGTGTTTAACTGTCTGGTCTGGCTGTTTCCCATGCCAACTGTGGGCAACCTCGGTTCACTGTTTGTACCACCTGTTGTGGGCCGAGTTACGTCCTTTGTGAGATCATTGGGGGTGGCGTCAATTATGTACCAGCTGATTGATCTGTTTGTACCCCCAGCGATCATTCATGCAATGTCCTTCTTGCCTACAATACAGTCTGTGTATTGGTTCATCTTCCTGCTGGTGGTGGTATCATTTTTTTTGGGCCTGGTCATTGGCAGAACAGAGACCCAGAAGGGCAAAGCAAAAACCAGCAGATTAAATACTGCACTGTTCCAATTAACTCTTTAAGCAAAAACCACCTGAAACAAGCAAGCAATTGCATCTATGATCTGTTCCTCCAGCCTCTCTTCATATGTATCATTAAGCATTTAAAAAAAAAAAAGGCTACTCTTTCTAATAACTCCTCTTTGTAATCAAGGTAAAGCAAAGTAAATATTTACGTTTACATAGTGAAACAGCTTGGCCTGTCTACAAATGAGAACGTATACATATCCCCCCACACCCCAGAAAGAACGTATCTTAAAATTGGAACTACAACCTTATCCATAATTCAGGTAACAGAAAAGGAAAGAAAAACTTGCAGAATTGGAAAAAAAATCTAATTGCATTAACTTTTAATGAGAATACAGCCTGGGTGGAAAGTAAAGTGTATGTACATGTACAGAAAAGAGCAGAGACTGGAACTAACACATGTTGCTCAACTTTGTAGTTTGCTCTCCAAAGCAGCACTAATATAACTTTTGTGTCCTATTAAAATAAACTAAAAATCTTTCCTAAGCTATAATGAAACAATTGGAAGGCTACAAGTGATAAATTTACTGATTACTTAGATCAACTGATTTTATCCACAGCATTTGCAAGCACCACAAAATTGCAAAAGCAAAACCACCAAAAATGTTCAAGGTACACAGGCATTTCTGTACATGACATACCCTGTTCTTATTACCTTCAACAAGCATTTTCAAATAGATCCATTCAGTCTTTAAGTAACGTTGTTCAAAATACACTTCACTTACTTTAGGTTTAATAAGAATCTACCTACAATATCTTGTATAATTTTAAAAAGTGTGGGCACAAGATGCAAAAGTCAACCTGTGTTCAACTGGGCAGAACACACCACCACAATCAGAAAGGCAGTCAAGCTTAGCTCATGTCAGGTTTTGATCTTTCAGAGCATTTCTCTCACTGCTCTGTCAACAGGAAGCTCTTGGTGTTGTTGCCTCCCCGTTTGTTTCTTGAAGCCAGGAGGGTTTGTGGTAAGAGACCCAGGCATGGCTGCAGGGCCTCCTCTGCTGAGAGGGAGGACAGCTGTAAGGCAGGACACATAAAGCTCATCTAGAAAGATGCTGTTTGTTGGCTCGTCACTCCACTGCTGGGCATGAGCTGTCAGCAGTGATCCTCCCTAGAGCTAGCTGGAGGAGGAGGAGACAAAAATAGACATTGCCCATTGCTGGTGGACTTGAAGCTGGGGCTGCAGGCAGTGTCAGACCCCGCTATGCTGTTTGTGTCATTTGTTCTGCAGCACTAGCAAAGCCTGTTACTACTACAGGCCACAGAACTCCAAACTGGAGACCAAGGACTCGACTCTGTGTGGTGGAATGGCTGAATGTGTTTGATGGTGTTAGGGCAGCACAGCCCAGCAGCGTTCCCGAGTTTTGAGAAAGCCTTGCTTCATCTAGATTGGACAGAAAGCTTCTGGGAGTGCCCAAAGAGGAGGACATGGAGGCAAGCGAGCGCGTGTATGTGGAGAGAGAGGGGAGAGATGGCCACAGATGAGTGAGCTGGAGTGTCTTGCAAGCACCCTACACTGCATAGAATCATAGAATCATAGGGGTTGGAAGGGACCTCGAAAGATCGTCTAGTCCAACCCCCCTGCCAGAGCAGGGCCACCTAGAGTACATCACACAGGAAGGCGTCCAGGCGGGTTTTGAATGACTCCAGTGAAGGAGACTCCACAACCTCTCTGGGCAGCCTGTTCCAGTGCTCCGTCACCCTCACAGGAAAAAAAATTTTCCTGATATTCACCTTGAACCTCCTATGCTCCAATTTGCACCCATTACCCCTTGTCCTATCACAGGTCATCACTGAAAAAAGCTTAATTCCATTCTTCTTTTGCATTACCCTGCCAGGACCATACTGGTGGGCAGAGAGAGCCGTGACCCCCTCATTCATCTTCTCTAGGGAGAGGTGCACTGGCCTTTAAAGGTTATCAGGCAGTGTTACTAGGTACTAGTCACGAGGTGACACTGAACTTTATAGTGCTAGGAGCACAAAAGACAGCCAAATTTGCCATACCTTTTGCAACAGAGGAAGAAGCAAGCCTCACATATCCTGCTCTCTCCATCTTTGCATACTTGAGCATGGCCAGTCACAAGGTCACTCTAGAAAGAAATGACAACTGTTGAGCAAAACCTAGAGGGCAGCACAGAAGACGAGAGCTATTTTGTCCTCACAGCAGGAAATCATCCTGGAGGAGAATCAAATTGTGTAGAGGTAACCCCCAGAAAGTCTCTCAAGAGACACAGTTTCTGGACAGAGGTTCAGGATAGTTTTGACCACATCTTGTGAGGTCAGATTGCACCATTTGTAGAGTAATACTACAAGGACAGCAGTTTCTCTAATCTCAGAGAGGTTCTATGTGGATAAAATTCACTAGTGCTGGTGAAAGATGCTTGGATACCACAGGGAACAGCGCCAGAGAAATGCCGAAGAATACTGAATTCGTATTTGCATGTTTTAATTGTGCCTTTGGGTTCTCTAGGACAGATGTTTTCAGTTTCATGGAAACATTTTTAAAATTGGGAGTGGGGAGTAGTGTCTGGGGAGCAGCATCCTAAAAAAGGGCAGCACAAAGACTGAAGACTCTTGCTCAGGAAAGAGGGGAAAGGAAGTTTGGGAGCCTCATCTTTTCCTGACCTAGCCCTCTAACTGTGGCGTATTCAGCAGGACAGCAGGCTTACCACAATGAAAGAGGCAAGAGCAGTAGCTGGCCACGCTTTAGGGAATGCTGCAGTTGCATTGGGATTAAGGTCTAACCCCTAAACACATTTAGAAGTTTCTGCAATTTGAAGGTAAAGCTAGGAATTAGGCAAATGCATATTTCACCTGAGAGGTATCACTTGTTTTTCATTTCTTTCAGAATATCTTTCAGTATCAGGTTCAGATTCTTTCTTTCAGGGTAAAGCTGTCTTTATGCAAAGCAGTATGCCTAATAGCAATCCTTGATTACTTAAGTCAGTTTTGCAAGGACTGTAGATGTCAAGCCATGGTACCATTTGGGACTACAGTACAGGGATCCTAGATTTTAAATTAAATGTTACCTCATGCATAATTTTCTGTCATACTTGTAGACCTTCTGTTGACTTCTCTCAAAATAAATGTTGCTTTCTGTAATTTGTACACATGCTAAAGTTACTGGTTTTTGGTTTTTTTTTTTTTTTTCAACAACCATTTTGCTTTGCTTTAAGCATGGGTTTTCTTTAAAGAAAACTATGAAGGTTAAAACTGTACATTTTTAAAATGAGTGCTAAGATTAAAAGTGTAAAAGTACATGTTGCATTAAAATTGAGTGCTGTTCATGTATTTAACAAATGTATCTTTTTGCATTGTTAAAAAGAATGATCTGTGCTTTCTTTGGGGAGGGATTTGTGCTCCAATATTGTCTAATAGCTTTCATATTCTAATTACTTTAAAGTTCTAAGAGTTTGCATATGATTTATGATTCTGGTTGTTTCTGTTTTATTAATTCTGATAATCTGACATGGTCTAAAGTGCTCTTCTCATTTGGAACAAGCAAAATATACCTCCTGGTGAGAAATTAATCCAACACACAAATCGTTTTTGAATTATGAGCATGATGTTGCCAAGGTCTTAACTTGAGCTTAATGAAATCCAAGGGTGTCCATAAAATGATGCAAGACAAGCTTTTTACTTCTACAAAGCCTCCAAGTGTTCTTGATATGGATAAACCATGGTCAGAATACTTTTTCCACACCAAATCTAAAACGTTTATCATTCCTGTTAAATAGCCACTAAGTACTTAAAAGGTGAACATTATTCTTATCAGGCCAAGGCAAACTCAAATGTCATGAGAAGATGCTTCACCCACCCATCTGGCAAGCCCCCAGAGCTGTTCTTAAAGCTGTGAAAACATTCCTTAACCAAAAGTTTTTAATGTTTGATTTTGAACATGTCCCTTGGGTACTCTCAAATGACCAAATCCGAACTACACAGAGACAGCAAGAAGTCTGATGGTGGGACCCAAGCCTTAAATGTCTCTCCTGATGCAACACCTGAGCAGCCACTGTTTTTAAAAAGGTCTCAGAGAGGTAGGACGGTGGGGCCATCCTCATACCTGCAAGTGACACTCCCTCTACCCCCCAGGACTCTGCTGCCCCAGCTCTCCTCGTGCTGGCCCACAGCACAGATCCAGACGATGCTCTCAGAAAGAACTGCAGCTTTTCCAGACCACAAAATGACTGCCCCACATGCCGTCTTCCCTGCCACGGGGCTTGGACCAGCAGCTCTGTTTCTCTGGGCCCTTGGCGTGGGGCTGGCCAGGGCGGGCCTTAGGAGACCCCTGAACTGGCTCTTGCCCGAGACTGGGAATGCTGAACAGGGCTGAGAGTATAATTAGGGCATCTCCATCAGCAAGTGGTGACTCCCACAAGCGCACATTCGTTAGGTGCTGGCACCCCATGGCAGCTGCAGAGAATGTGGCCTGGCCCTCTCGGGTTCCCCCTGCCAAGAGCACTGGCCTGGCAGGAGGCCACACTAAAAAGAAACAGGAAAGAACAAGAGATTCGGACAGGGCTCAGGAAAAGATGCTGCCCCCGTCCCTGCCAGTGCTCCGGGCCTGCTCAGGCGGGCAGGGGGAGGCAGCCGGGGAGCCGACACCCCCGGGGCTCAGGGGGCTGCTGGAGAGCTGGTGTGGGGGTTACTGCCATACTGCCTCAGCCTGAGCAGACCCAGCAAGGCCAAAACGTGCAGCCGGTCACACACGGGCAGTCTGACTTTCTCAAACCGAGTGGTCTGTTTCAGGGATCTCACAGGCTTTATTCTCTTCTCCCTGAGCAAGAAAGGGCCAGGTGGCCAGCATGTAAAAAGCCACGCGGTATGATGGCAAACAGCATTTTTAATTCACCACCTTTGCTTGTCGTCTTTAAAGTCTCTTCTCCCTCCCTCCCTCCCACCAGCAGACCCTCTTCTGACTCTTTCTCCATCAGTAATGAGGACAATTAGCACTTACCTCCATGAGGCACACTGAAATACCATCCCGTTTATTTCCCTGAAGGGCACCCATGAGCCTCAAGCACAGAGAGAAGCCCTCCCTCCCCTCCCACCCCCGCCGGCAG
>NW_008589254.1:93908-94333 GCF_000691845.1 Merops nubicus
CCTGCTGTTGTCTCTAATGGCCCATGACAAAGGCAGGGGGAGAAGGGGTGGGAGAATATGGCTCTGCTGGAGGTCTACAGCCTCCGCACTGCTGGGGGAAGATCTGCTCGGTGCCAAGGAACAGGTAAGGGCTTCTTACCACAAAAAGGCAAAAAACTATCCTGGAACCAACAGAGGTACAGCATGGAGACAGACACACCGCTGTCATCGTCCAACAGGGCTCTCTGGAACCGCCCTTCTGAGCGAGGACATAGAATCACAGGATGTTTTCGGCTGGAAGGGACCTCTAGAGGCCATCTGGTCCAACCTCCCTGCACAAGCAGGGACATCTCTACCTAGGTCAGGTCTCCCAGGACCCTGTCAAGCCTGACCTTGAATGATTACAGGGATAGGGCCTCCTCTACCTCTCTGGGCAGCCCATTCCA
>NW_008589255.1:0-628 GCF_000691845.1 Merops nubicus
TTTACTCTCATTGGGAACTGTATAAATCGCCTGATGTGCTATCTGAGAAGACAGTTACCACACTTCTGGAGGGTAACGCACCTGTACCATCCCCACAGCATAATTACCCCTGCCTGTAAGCATATCTGGATTAATCCCATCCAATGGATCCCCTGCCTGCTGTGGCTTTTTCCATTCTATTGTTGCCAGTCTGCCCCATTCTGCTTCCCACAACAAAAACTGCAATGGGGTCAACAACAACCTGCTCAGATTTTGACAATCATGTAGAATCATTTGCTCTGCTGTAAAAATATATGTTAATATGTGTCTCTCCGCCTCAGATTGAATCCCATATTGTGTGACTGCATTATTTGCCTGTTGTAATAATTACCAATCATGAGGCGCTATTCCCGCATGCACGTAACCTCATTTATTATCACCGGACAGGCTATTGCACCTGCAGCATGCCAATCCCCTTCTATTATTGCATACCTTATGCATCCCGACCTCCACATCCCGACCCTTGAGGATCCCTGACCACCCCTTAACCCTCCCTCAGCCCCTTTCGGTGCGTAGGGAAGGGGTTTTTCCCAATCTTCTCCCACTCGCAATCGCCGGTCAGCATCATGGGCTGTCTCGTGGTCACGCG
>NW_008589255.1:872-1144 GCF_000691845.1 Merops nubicus
TGGGGAGTTCACAAGCCAAAACATCCTTGGTCTTGTCTGTTGATTTCCTTTTAACAGCTGTCACCTCTGGGGCAGGGATTCGATCTCAGAAATTACTTCTGCTGCTGTTTTCTTTTGTTTTGGGATTGCTCCTCACATAGGGGCATTCTCGGCACCTAGACCAAAAAATCTCCCTACAGTAGATGGGTTTTTTGTCGAATCTGTGATCGTCTCTCTTGCTTCTGGCTCTGGATGTAACATTTCCACTGCTGCCATAGCTACCTTTTGTTCCA
>NW_008589256.1:0-508 GCF_000691845.1 Merops nubicus
TGGAGATCTCTCCTCCTCCTCCTCGGCCGTGCAGCGAGAGCTCCGGGACCCCCTGGCAGGGCCCGGCCCTCGGCCTGCCCGAAACCAGGCAGCCACACCATGGGGGACAGCAGAGTGACACCACGGGGGACAGCAGAGCTACGCCTTGGGGAACAACGGGGTCACACCGTGGGGGACACCAGAGTCACGCTGGGGGGACACTGGAGCCATGCCATGAGGGGACACCAGAGTCACGCCACAGAGAGACCCCAGAGTCCTGCCATGGGGACACTGGAGCCACGCCACGGGGGACACCAGTCACACCACGAGGGGACACCAGAGTCACGCTGTGGAGAGACACTGAAGCCACACCATGGGGTGACACTGGAGCCATGCCACAGGAGACACCACTCACGCCACGAGGGGACAAGGGAGCCACGCTGTGGGGGGACACCAGAGCCACATTCTGGGGACACCAGAGCCACACTGTGGGGACACCAGAGCCACGCCACGGGGGGACACCAGACCC
>NW_008589256.1:718-3657 GCF_000691845.1 Merops nubicus
AGTGGGGGACACCAGAGCCACACTGGGGGGACACCAGGTCTGAGGACACAAACTGCTCCTGGCACAGGGCCCTGCCAGGCTCCCCAAGCCCCAGCCAGAGCAGGAGCCCCAAGCACCACGGCTCAGCTTTAACCCACGAAACGTGACAGTTTTCGGGGAGGTAATAAATTAACTAAACTGCCAGCTCGGTTTGTTGGGGGGTTGTTTTAGTTCTTTCCCTGGTTTCTGGGCCCGTGGCTGGGCCGCGGCGGGTCAGCCCGGGGGGGCTGCAGGGCAAAAAAAAACCAGGTGAGCTGCTGTGGGCCTGGGGCCTGTGCTCTATTCGTACACATCAAGAAGACAACCACGTCACCCTCCATCGAAACTAGTGCATGCAAAGAGCTCTTCCCTACCACACACCCCACGGCTATGCAGGAGAGAGGAGAGAAACTAGTGAACTGACATCGCCTAGAGGGAAATTAGTATCAACACCTTCACCTCGGAAGCTAAACCAGTGCTTTGTATTCAGTTCTTTTGGCAATCATACCAACGTTGCCGTCCTTTGTTTTTTTTTTAATTAACACATCACACCATGAAGAAAATGCAAATAAAAGCAGCATGCAGGCGAAAAGGAAAGCTGCGAGTGAGGAGGGAAACAAAACCCATGGCAGCAGGGGCAGTTCTGACTGGCTCGATCACCAAGAGGAGACACAGCAGGTTAAATGTAAGGGGGGAGGGGGGGGTTATTTTTTTTTCTCTTTTTTTTTTTTACTTTTGCACCACCCTTTGTCCTCGATGCGTTACACCAACGGTTACAGAAAGCAATCACAAAGGAGCTCGCTGTTCTACAATGGTCAGGGATGGATGGGATGGCTCCTGCACATGCTTCCACCAGAGAGAAAAGAAAGAAAAAGTGAAACTCAAATAAAGTTCCTTTCCACGTAAGGCACAGGACAAAATAAACCCCGTTCACAGACTCAAGGCGAGGATGAGTTTTTCCTGGCTCCTCTGCTGATGCATCTAGAGGATGAGTCGAGCACGTGATCCGTGACAGAAAATCCCACCGGTGTACCAAAGGAATTGTTAACTCTGACTTTTATTCTTACACAATTGGCAGAGTAGAGTTGAGGAGGACTGCTCTACGTGGTGCTGTCGGGAGGAACGGGACTATCATACAACCAAACCAGAGTGGGGAGCTCAGCAGGGACCTTAAAAAAAAAAACAAAACAACAAACCCCCCCCACCCCACCCCCCAAAAGAAAAAAAAAAAATCAAACCCAAAACAAACCCCAAGAATGAAGAGATGATTTTTCCTATCCATGTCGTTGAGGAAAGGATAGCAGGAGGGCCGTCCTGAACGGCACGGCCCAGGGGAGGCAGGGGGGTGTTAGGAGGAGGAAGGGGACACTGGTTTGGGTTAAAAACGGGCAGAGTGGTTTGTTTCGCAGCGAGAAAAAAGGGGCGGCGGATGGCGATTGGTGAGAGAGGGGGGGCTTCAGCAGCACTTGCTCTTCCAGCCCGTCACCCCACCTCCACTGCTGATATCTACATTTTCACTGTTGGGCTCTTTTACAGGGGTCTGCAAGGAAAACAAGTGAGAAGAGTTAGAGGGGTCTGGAGGTGTCCTGGAGGCAGAGCTGGAGAGCCAGCGAGCGGCAGCTCATCGCCCCTCTCCTCAGCACTCAGCTGGGACAAAGGGCCCCACAGAGATCCAGGGGATCCCCTCCCTCCCCCCAGTGAGAGCACGACAAAACAATTTAAGGGTTTGGTTTTAAATAAACAACTCAAAAACTGGAAAAAATAAAAAAACAACAACTTTTGAACTTGGAACACCCCAAAACTATTTCTAGGCCCTGCTCTGAGCGCTGGCGCTCGGGCGTTGGTGGAGTGAGTAAATCACAGTGGGCAACCAACACAAGCCCCAGGGAAATTATGTGAACTAATGACCTTAAAAACCCACAGAGCAATTTAGGGATAAAGAGGGGTTGTTCAGAAGCAGCTGCCTCCCAGCTAACTGAGGCCACCAGCTCCCCAGCGAACGGGCTTGTCTGTGTCATGGGACGTTCCCTGGGCTGGGCTGAAGAGAATCAAAGCTGGGTGGTTTGGGTCAGATGCAAACATCTCCTTGGAGCTGTCTGGGAACTCAGCTCAACGCTCAGTTTCATCTCCAGATTCCTTTTCTCATTCTCTTTGCTTGGCAGAAGCAACTCCCCCATCCCACCCTCTTCTACACTGAGGCTCCAAATAAAAATGTCAAGGTCAGAAGGGGCAGTGAGAGTCACCAGCCTGGTGTCCTCACCAGAGCTCAGGGATTTTCACCCCCTTTCTCACACAAAGCTTGTGAAAAACTGATTAAGAAACAGAATTACAACTGCCAAATGGCCAGGGTTGAGCAGAGGTGTGTTTAAAAGGGCTGCAGAAAGCTCCAGCACTGACCCTGCACTGAGTTTCTACCCAGTTAACCAGGATGACACCCTCGATGGTGTGCCATGCAGGAGAGCAGTGGGAGGCACTGCTGAAGGAGCCTGGGGCCAGCCCTGCTGCTCAGCTGGAGCTGAGCAACCCACGGCTCCTGAGCTCCCCAGAGCAGAGGCACGGCCTGATCCCAGGCAGGATGGTGCCAGAGCAGGGCTGCCAGTGTCAGCAGAGGCCTTGGCTATGGGAGCCCATCAGCTGATGGAACCTCAAACCCTGGGCTCAGTGTTGGGCCCCTCCAGCACTCCCAGAAGGCCCTTGAGGGGCTGGAGAGTGGCCAGAGAAGGGCAACGGAGCTGCTGGGGAAGGGTCTAGAGCCCAAGTGTGGGGAGGAGCAGCTGAGGGAGCTGGGGGTGCTGAGCCTGGAGCAAAGGAGGCTCAGGGGAGACCTTCTGGCTCTGCACAGCTCCTGACAGGAGCCTGGAGCCAGAGGGGGGTCGGGCTCTGCTCCCAAGGGACAAGGGACAGGACAAGAGGAAACAGCC
>NW_008589256.1:3738-5447 GCF_000691845.1 Merops nubicus
AGTCCCCGCCCCTGGAGTGGTTCCCAAGCCGTGGAGACGTGGTGTGAGGGACACGGGGCAGTGGGGACCTGGCAGGGCTGGGGGTGGTTGGACTCCAGGAGCTGAAAGGTCTTTTCCACCCTCAACCACTCTGTGATTCTCTCTCTGCCTGCTTCCAGGGCCACACCATGAAACTCCTCAAACCAGGAGCTGAAGGGCCAAACCACTTTGAGTTTCCTGGTGCAGCCTGCTCTGGGTGACCCTGCTTTAGCAGAGGGTGGGACCAGGAGATCTCCAGAGGTCCCTGCCAAGCCCTGGCACGCTGGGCTTGGTGAGTTTATGTTCCTGGGCACTCTGATCTACGCTGCTCCCTCTACACAGCACCCCTACACTGAAACATCACACGAGCTTTACAAGCCCAGAAGCTCCATGTCCCACCCTCCTCCCTCAAGGAACTCGCTCGGCTTAGCACACCCAAGCCCAAAGCTGCAACAACTCAGGCAGACATCAGGAAACACCAAGAGGGGATGAAATTTTAGTGGGTTTTGTTTTCAAACGAGCCCTGCAAGCACCTACCTTTCGAAGAATGTCTTCTGCTAACGTGAGGAATGCCTTCTCAATGTTTATATTTGCTTTTGCACTAGTTTCGAAAAACCTAATACCGTGCTCCCTAGCAATCTAAACCAGGAGAGAAAGAAAGGAGGAGGTTAGAAGGAGGTTCCTTGGAAGGTTCTTCCACCCGTGCTGCTGCAACCTGGGCACCAGCAGCTTCTACAGGCAGCTAAAATCCTTTTGGCCACAGCAGGCACCAGAAGAGCTGGCGAGGCAAAGTGTCACCAAGGAATATTTGGAACTGGAGGATTCCAAAGCAAGGATCGAAGTGAATTAAATCACAAATCAGTGCCTGAAGCTAAGGTGACAGGTGCCACCCAGGCCTGTCGCGTGGTAACTTAACGAAAGGCATCTGGAAACTGTTAGTTATCAAAGAAAGCAGAAACTGCAGCAGAACTTCCTCCACTCGGGGCAGTTCCTTTTGCCACGCAGCCCCTGGGGGAACACTGGACTCGAGGACCTTAAAGGTCTTTTCCCAACTAAATGGGAAGTAAATGTAAGTGGGTTTGTGTCTGACACTTACCTGTTCACCTCTTGCTTTAGGGACAACTCTTTTATCTTCCATGTCACACTTGTTTCCTAACAGCATCCTCTCCACATCTTCATTGGCATGCTAGAACGAGACAAGAGACAGGGTCAGACACCCCCAGCAAGGAATTAAAACCTGCTCTGCTTTTGTATTTCAGGGCTGTTGGAAGTCCAGGCTGATGTTTACAGGTCGTGGTGTCCTGGACCTCCCAGAGGGGTAACAAAGGCTGCTGGAAATCATTCTTCAGACAACACCTTCGGACCGAATCGCTCACGTAACCTGGGAGTGGAATGAGACTGGATTTTTGGGGGGGTTACTGCATCTTTTTGTGTTTCAAGGGTCCTTTGCAGTAGTTTTGTTGTAGATGGGTAAGTCTCTGTAACACCTGCAGCTGTGCCTTCATCCACCACAAAGCCAAACACCCAGGCAGTCAGCAACAAACCCCTTTTGACTGCAGCTTCTTTTTTAGAGGAGTTACTCAGATAACTAACAAAGGGAAATTACAGCTCTGGATGTTGTTCATCTAGAGTTTAGTAAAACCTCTGACACAGTTTCCAGCCAGGCTCCTGGAGAAACTGGCTGCTCATGG
>NW_008589257.1:0-22705 GCF_000691845.1 Merops nubicus
CCCAGCCCCTGTAACCATGACATAGATATTTTAGTTTTAGCAGATTTTAAGGGTCTAGGCCTTGTGTGTCCGTTGTAACAGGAGAAACAGAGTGAAAGTTCAAGTGCTCAAGCCCAATCTTAGTATAAGAACCGAATCACCATTTTCTCATTCATCCCCACCTACCTGTGTTTTCAGAGTCCATGATAGTCTGAAGGTGAGGAAGGCAGGAGCTTAAATTGGAGGAAAGAAAATTCAAAAATTAATCTGTACGTCTAAACTATTAAAATGGTAAATAATTTCTGACATATTAGCGCTCAACAGGTTTTTCTGGTTTTTTAATTTTTTTTTTAAAGGGAAAAGGTAACTGACCTGACAAGTTGTAACTTGCTTGTTTGGACAAGCCTGAATTTTCCTAACAAGCTGCAGGATAGGTAGCGGAATGGAGACAGGGCAGGGATGATGGCTTTGTTGGTACAAAATACAGTAAAACATTCCCGTCACAACATTTACTGTGTTCCCCTGATCTGTAAGGTATATTCTGAAAAAGTCCCAGAGAAAGGCTTTTTCCACCCCACACCCACTTTTTAAAGAAAATATACCATGTTTTGCAAGCTATAGTGATATGAGTTTTTTTGCTAGAGCTGTTGGTCTTGCCTACCATGACCTGACCTGTGTCAGTAGGGAAAAAATATCCTGAGATTAAATCACTTTAAGAACTGATTAAGAAGTTTAAGAAGAACATTTGTTACCCAAGGAGAAATGGTCTAATTGAAAAGAATATCAGTAAACAGCTCATTACTAAGATCTCAGAGCCCAGAAAGCCAAAGTGTGGAAACACAATAAATCCAGTGAAGTCACACTTCGAAAGACCCCAAACAAACACTTCATTTAAAACAGGTTCATATTGCCTTTTCTTTCATTATCTATTGATGATGAAGATGAAGTGCACTTTTTGGCACACTAGACAGCACCAATTAAACTTGGTTTCTTGCTAGAGCTTCTCATAGTTCCACTTGTCTCTGACTTCTAAGACTATTTTGTTTTGAGCTTTAAATTCCTGCTTTGTTTAGAGAGAAAGTGTTGCTCCCACTCAAACATCCCAACTTGCAACTTGTGAAAATACACAAAAAAAATTCCCAAGCCCTGCCAAATAGTTAATTTGTCCAACATTTGTATTTTACCCTTATGAAAAGTTAGGATAAATTCTTCTTTTTATCCTGTAAGCTTATGAAAGATGGATTGTCTCTTATTACTTGATTATACAGTACTTGACATAATAGTCTCTTGATTATAATTGCATAGGCCATGCATATTGCATTATCTGCCTAGCTTTACCAAATATCATGTTTTCTTACCCCCGGGGTTTGTTTTTTTTTTCCCCCTTTGGATGTGAAATAGAAAATTTCCTATTCATAGGCCAGTCCCTGGGCTACAATATCTCACTGCACAGCTATACATCTCACACATTGGGTGAAGTTCAAATAGTCCTCTCCAATTCTCTAAGATCAAGAGTGAATATGGTGGACTTTCAGCTTTCTGAGGCCAAGTATATTAAGTCTGAAGGTGGCAGTTAATTAGCTACCTGCATGTTCACCTCTCTATCAGACACACCTCAGATAGAATGATTTCCTTTGACATGCACATGGCTGCTTATACTTCTCTCCACTGTCCCCAGGAAACTCCTCTGCCTCTACAGAATCTTTGTAGAAAACTCTCCAGCTCCCATGATCCCAGCTGTAGTCCTTCCAGTCCTCTAGGCTTAGCTGAAGGTGAAAGCCCAAGCTCCTCAGAGCCAGGGGATCTGGCATTTACTTTTGACTGCCCTCGAGTATATGCAGAAAGTCCATTACTGCAGGTCCTCACTTTCTCTTGCCAGTTCCTTCTCCTTCCAAATAACTTCTTAAACTGAAACAGAGAAAATGTCTCAGCTTACAGTATGCAGAAATTACTACAGAGCAGCTGGGCTCCACCTCGTGTTTCTACAGGCATTGACATTGCATATATCACCTCTCTTAACACGCTCCATTTATATTAGCTTGCAAGCCAAAGCTGCTTGTCAATCCACACAAAAGATCTACTCAAAAAAGCTACCACCCTTGCCACAGACGATCTTGAGACATCTGCACTGTCTTCCACTAGTGCCATCCACACTAGACAGACACTGATAGTTATGGATTGCTTTGAGTCTTTTCATATTCTTCTGCTGAGGGGATAATACTTCACACAACTGTTGAAAGAAATAGCTCTTCCTGGAAGGAAAAAAAAGGAAAGCTTCAAAGAGGCAGGACTGTTCAGAGAGTTCATTGGGCTGGAACAGCTATTAATGAGGAAGGAACTACCTACCATCTGAGAAAGACTTTCCAGAGGCATCCACTTCACTGCAGAGCACGCTCACTCACTTCAGCAGGTGGCTAACTAGCAAGAATCAAGAAGATGCCTGATGAATGTAATATTGCTGACAGATGGCAAGCAAAGTCTCTTTTTTCCAGTAGCTCTTTCATGGGCTGGTGAGAGATTTTGAACACATTTACATCAGTACAAATCTAGGATGATTTCTTTAAGGCCCTTGGTTGTTATACAGATGCCATAATGTTAATTGCACTCTGCATAGCAACATTTCCTCATTACATCAATGATAAAGGTGGAAAAGTACCATGGGATGTCCAGGCAGGTTTTGACTTTTGTGGCATGTGTAATGCAAGGGACTGCACAGCTGTGAATATTGGGGTGGGCTGGGGGGTGGGTAAAAAATAAGGCAAGAACACAAGAGAGAGAAAGAGGCATGTTTACATTTTGTTATCTTGGGTATACAATCCTAGCCTAGGGTTGTACAGGAACGAACAAAAGACAACAGAAGGAAGTTAGACACATCAGAGAAAAAGGGAGAAAACACCAGTCAAACATGGGAACCTCCAAGACCCTCAGGTTCCAGGCTGTGGTTAGGTTTACCATTATTATTGCTGAGACCCGGTAAATCAGGAGATCAGTTCTGAATTTTCCCACAGGCTCACAGGTCACACCTGAGAAAACCATCGTGTCTCCTCATGTCATAGCCCCACATCTGCAGAGCAAGCACCAGGGCAGCAGCTCCTCAGAAACAGAACAAAGATGAAAAAAATAGATAGCATAATTTACCCCTCAAAATTTTTCCTAATTAATGATGGTGTTAGAGTCAGGCTTCTCCCTCATTGTGCTGGCTGAATTAATTTTTCTCTGCTCCAGCCCCATGTGTGTCAGGCAGGAGTTACCCACTGCATTCAAATGTTATCATTTTGACATTCATCAGCATTTTCTCTCTTCTCTGGGCACTAGTGAAAGTTGACATATTTTATTTACAGTACATTCAATTCATGCCTCTAGCCATCCTAGGGACATCCCACACACCAAATCTTATAAAGCATTTAGGGCTTATTTTAAACCTACTGATGATACAAAGACCGTGCTCTCTGGCTATGGAATGTCATATTTAATTGTCTTACACATCTGAATCACATTAGAATTATTCAGGAATTTCAACAAATTAGAGTACAAACTGCAGATAAACTATACATCTTGATCCCTGTTGGCATAACCCCCCCAGCAGCTACAGCAACCTGCTCTGAATTCTATTTAACAAATGAATTTCCATGTGACTGCTCTATTATATTGTTTGTCTAGAAAAATAGGAGAGATCTTCGCTAGGCTGCTTATTCATCTTTGTATGCATATCCATATCCTGGTTAGGTGGAATATATTTTCTACCTTAAAGCTTGCAAACTTACATGTATTATTCCCAATTCTTAAGTTATGACAATTTCCTTACCATTCAAAATTTTCTATTAATAAGCTAGATGAATTTCAACCCTACAGCAAGTGCATTTGTTCTGAAACCTGAGAAGCAAACTGGCTGCACTATAAAAGCTAGATGCACATTTCTTAGCCTAGCCACAGAAGAGACATTACATTCAGGCTGCTAACACAGAAATAAAAGCCTAATTTAAAACCAGAAAATAATTAGTATGGAAAACTGTACAACAACATTACAGTGAGGAACAAACATATCAGCTAAGGAGTGGAATTCCATGAAAGATGAGGAACTCATTCTCCTGAAACACATTCCTTGCAGAAAGCACTCCTACTTGAGACAGTTGCCAGTTATAGAGTGGTTCTTGTGCAGCCCACAGCAGAGATTTCATCAGGTCAGGCTGACATCTGGTGTGTTCAGACTCCTGGAGTATGGCGTGTCCTGATTATTTCCTTTCTCATAAAAAAGGTGCAAAGGCAATCCATTAGCTCTGCTTCTTCTATTTATTGCACTAAAATGTTCAAAACACTTCCTGAAAATGGTACTACAATACAAAAGTGCATAACAGTTTGCTTTTCTTCCCCAGATACTAGGTTTCTTCTGTTTCCCAACATTGCTTTAAAGGGGCATCTTTGTCACCAGCTTAGATGGGCCAAACATCAACCTCTCAGTTAAGGGTGTTGGAAGCAAATACCTCACCGCATGCCTACGCACTGGGATGCTGTAGGCTGTGTGACTAGTGGGGATTACCAACACCAGCAGGACTTCTATCTGCAACTGCACATGAATATGTGCCAAATATTTAGTCCAGGGCCTGCACATCCTTTGAAAACATCTTCTATCAAAACTTCCAATACCCTGCAAGAGCAGTTTCCAAAACACAGCTTGAGAAATCCTATACAAATACGTCAGAGACTTTAAATTATAAACAACTTTGAAGAGCCTAGTGGAGGATGTTTCCCCTGTAGCAGCCAAAAGGGTATTTCAATATTCAGGCTGAAATGCAGGGGAGTGCTGAGCACTCAAAGCTGTCAGCCTTTCTAGAGCAAAACTCATGTGTACTCACATCTGTACCAGCCTCCTCTGGTTCCCCCTTCCTTCACAAGGCCCTGCACAATGGTGAGGAGCTATGGAAGAGCTGTCTGTTCCAAGAATGACATACTGCTCAGACAGAGCCAGGCCTCTGCTGTTAAGAGGACACCACTCTGGTATACAGCCGTCCAGCACAAAGGACCTGAAATGAAATCACACAGTTGTGGCTCTCCTAAGAAGTTACAGCAGAGAGAAATGGCAAGTACATTATGCATCGCACCCTGATGTCTTCTCATCTGAAGTGGTCCCCTGCAATCAACACTTCAGGACCCCCTCCTATTCTATAGCCAATTTACTAAAAGGGACATGTTTTTTACCTTTAGACTATGTTACAGTGAGAAAGCAGAAGAGGTGCCTATCATCTGTCCTACATGCATCAATACACCACAGGTAGAGAAACCAAGCTTTATCATCTCAGTAGTTATACATGCCATATCACTAGAAAATGTTCCTAAACAGCTACCTCGGTGACAGGCTGTTCAGAACAGCCTAGTTTGTGGAAAAAGTACGCACCACACCTAGAGGAACATAGAAGAATTTTTTTCGTTCATTATCTGTTTGATGAAAGATGGCATTTAAAATAGAAAGACGACGAATGCTACTGTTGTGTTGGTATATACTTAATGATTTTCCAAGCCCAGCTACTACCACTACACTTCAGAATGAAGCCAGATAAATAAAACTGATGGCTGAAAATGGTGGACACTACAGGCCAGATAAATAAAATTGATGGCTGAAAATCTTCCAACATCAGGTTTATTCGCATTTGTGCCCGTGATGTGAAGGGTGCGTTACGGGCGTTCAACAATGCAGTAGTCCTTGTTCTGAGAAGCTGTTAAGGACTGAAAAGTAGAGAAATAATAGAAGCAGAGGGAAAAAAGCAAGAAAACATGGTGCAATTTAGATGAGTTCTTGAGATGTGGCAGAAATTATATTTAAAAGCAGAAAGAAGAGGTTTGCGTAGGAGCTTGTGAGGGTCAGACCTGCGCAGTGATGTTGTGTGGAGGGCTTTATTGGTATTCCTGTAGAATCATCTGTGTCTGACAGCAGTTCCAGCACGGATGGGGCAGTGTCCCACATGAACATAAAAATAAATCACCCAGATAATGCAGTAACACTTCAAATATACTTAATAGTCATGAATTTTTCTCACGGAGATGGAGAGTAGTACTCGCTCAAAAGGGAATGATTGCAGAATTTTAAATATAAGCATTCAGAGAGAAAATTAATGTCTAATTATGAATGCTAAAAATAAAAACAGAACTATTAATTTCAGGCACAAATTATGAGCCCTTATATTACGAAGAAAAATAACATCCCTCTAGAAAATATCTGAAGAGTCCATTGATATTTTTGCCATAATTTACTCAAATTACTGTCAAAATTTTCCTGTGACAAGTTCTCTCACAAAACTATTTTGTATTCCCTCATACAGTTGCCACCTTCCAAGAAGATCTCAGGTTCAGAAATAATTAATGCAAAACTAATGAGAATTTATTTAACTAGAGGAGTTTGATGGAAAGTTAAGTACAGACAGGTTTCCTAACTTGAATAAAAATGCTACCACCAGATCTCAGAGCACACACTGAAGGATATGATTTCTGTCAAAGGTCTCCCTTGGCGGACACCTAATTAAAAGGTAGTTTAAAACACACTGAAGGGGTCAATATCCTCTTTTTTTTCCAGCACCAAAGTCCTCAAGGGAATGTTTCAGCATCCTTTAAAATATATGGAAAACGGGACAGTAGAGAAAAGGGGGAGGAAAGGAAGGCATCTTAGGGCTACCTGTTATTTGTTCTTGGAATCCTGTTATGTGGGAACATAACATGAACAGAAGAACAATTTCTCTAATGCCAAGATCCAGACTCACCAAACAATCATATTGCAACAGGAAAGTAGGAGTTTTCATTTGATACAGTTCTCAAGGCCACTTTGCATGTTGGCTATTTGTATAAGCACATCAAAATTTGAACACAGGATTTTTGTTTTAAAAGCCCATAAGCATTGGCCAAAATGCCAATTTAAGCCAAGGATTGTGTTTTGTCCAGGTCCTGCTAGTATTTTTATTTTGTAAAAATGGACACATTTTCTGTTATTCCAGTGGCATTTAGCTCATCTGCACCAAAGAAAGCATTCAACTTAATATAAGCAATTGTATAAGTAAAAGGAGAAATTGCCAGTTCCCTCAGAGAAACCTTGTCAGACTTTGCACTTGCAAACCTCCCTCTCTCTGAAGGGCGTTCAAAATGCACCAAACAGCAAAACTCCCTAAAGGCACATAATTAATGTGGTAGTTCAGCTGGTATGCTGAAAAACAAGGAAAACATTCTATACATCATTAAGAAAAATATTATTAAAAATTGCGCTTCTGAAGTAAAGACCAGAGGTCCAAATGTAAATTAAATCAGATGCTGGAATCCCAAAAGCATTGTCTTTATTTTAACAATGACACAATGTCCCTACTGCCTTCTCTGTAAAACTCTCAAAATGCCAATTACCCAAGGAAGTACAGAGCTTCTCAGGCAAATTTTGCAATTCACCTGCTGTTGAAGCAGCCGTGACCAGACTGCTATAGCAGTGCCAGAGTTTACCAAGTGACAACTAAAGTGCTGCAGGGTTGTCCTGCAAGCACAGCCACAAACTTATGGCAGATTTATGTCACCTTTTATAGATAGGTGCAAGTGTGGGCCAGAGAAAAGCTCTCAGCTCTGGCTAGCACAGCAATGCAGCCCGAATGAGCAGCATCAGCTATGATGCAGATTTATTAGCTAGATGCTGCCACCAGTCTACTGCAGACCCACACTCTAACAAGGCACAGGACTAGCACAGCAAAATTTGTCCACCCAAAAAGGACCATGGAGTTACTTCCTGTTGTAGTAGCTTAAGACTTTGACCAGAATTTAGGCTCAGCTCAGGTTGCTCCACACTCCAGCCTGCCTGCTGCCAGAAGGCGGTGCTCTGCTGGCATCTACTGTCCCAGCTCCACCAGCTTCAGCTAGCACAGACCCAGCCTGCTCAAGCTTCCCCAAGTGACCTTCTTGGCCAAGGGCGCACAGGTCCTTCACTAACTGAGACTGCTTGTGTAACCCAAAGGTCTTCTCAGAACTAGATCCTCCTGCTTCTTTTATTCACATCTGGCATTTGCCCTCACTTTCAGGGCCAGGCCCACTCCTTTCCCTGGTAGGGGCGTGCTGCGTACGCGCCTGTGAATAGTGCTGAGCTCTTCACATCTCCTTTTCATGTTCCGGGATTAGCCGCATTCATTCGTCTCTGCTTTCATCTTGCCTTTCTCTTCGTATCTTCTCTTACACTATTTTCCACCTGACATTGCCACTCATCCTCTAAGCACATTCTCCCTCTTCCTTCTAATCTCCTACTATCCTACAAAGCTTTCACAGATGATGCTTCTGACTGCGCACTGCCACCCTTCCCTCCTGCTCCGGGTGCATGTCTCTGAAGAAAGTCATGCACGTACTTAATATGAGTGCTACATAGAAGTATTGCAAAATTGAGTCTTGGACTAGAGAATTTTGAGGGCTTGGTATTAATCTTTACAATCTGTGATACACAAATTGTGCCTGAAAAACAAAAAAGAGGAATTTCTGTACATATTCAGACCTGCGCATACGACATATCCTATGGAGAGTATGCAGTGACTCAGAGATCTTTTTACAGTGGGGTGTGATTCACCCAGGTACTCACCAACAGCCATTTCGTTTCTGAGGCATTCAAAATGAGGAAAGGATCCAAACTGAAAAGAATTTGAGATTAGTATCAGTGAACTGAACAGCGATGTTTTTTCCTTTGTACTTGTAGAAGGAACCCCATGTCTTTTTCCTACACTGGTATTGCAATCTCCTAGGATACTTTTTTCAAATGAAATCTCTCATGTTTGAGAAAATTAAAGCTCTGTAGATGTGGTTTTGAACATGATTAAAATTTCACTTCATTGCTTTTTCTCAGATTCAGAGGATGCATATCTGGTCAAAATATTGTGTGCTTGAGGTTGCAACAACAAAAAAAAATAAATTGTCCATGTCTTGTCCACACTTCACAGATTGAACATTTCTTATTAATGGTAAAATAAGCATTTTCTTTTTTGTATTAAAAGCAATACATGATTTAAAATGGTTTTTGCATTTCCAGTAATCACATGCATTAAAACAAATAGTGAAAATGTGCAAATTAACCATCCAGCCTGGCTGGGGCTAATGGATCTTTTATCTTTACTCGTAAGTCATTCTATTTGGAAACGAGATGAGCTTGCCTTAGCAAGGATAAACAATGCAATGAAAGGGAAGGAAACAAAATACCTTATTTGCTTTATAAGGTATGACACTCTTTGCCTAATATTCAACTTCAACCATTTCCTACACACTTTGAGGTGGAAGGGCTCTGGAATTTACTTACATCACTTAACGGGAAGGTAACGAAGGAGGTGCTTATGCAGCAAAACATGAAAAATAATATAGTTCATGGGTAAAGATACAACTAAATTATATTCCGAGGCAATTCCTTGCTCTTTGATTTATAAGAGGGTGGTAACAACACAAACATAAAATTGTTTTCTCAAGGTAACCAGGTATGTACTGGGGATGGTACAATTACACACAAGTAGTTACATAAATTGCTCTTCTAAGGACACACTTCAAACAATTCGTTAGTATAAATCTTACTCAGAACTATGAACAATACCCGAGATCCGTGGCCCCGCTGATGGAAATTAGAGACAAATGGATCTACCTGAAGATGTCTGGAATGTAACTTTAGGCATTTTCAACCTCGGAGAACTTTAGTCTTCTCCAAAGAGTTTCTGCAAGAGTTTTTAGACTGATTTTAAGAGGCACTTATCCAAAATGGTAAAAATGTAGTGAGAATTGCACTTGGATGAAGCTTTGTCATTTCTATGCAATACCTTGGTACTTTCTGGTATGTTTCTAAATAAGCTTGCGTGGAGGATATCCAAGAACTGGGAGAGGTGAGTAAGCTTAATTCCTTTAAACCTCCACCCAAAGCCACTGAAGGGAGTCCTATTTCCATCTAGAGAACACCATTCCCATTATAAAGTAGGCTGCTCTGTCCCGACTTGGAAGTCATCTGAACATGGGTAGAATTCATCAAGCTCTTGGTAGGGGCCAGCTTTTCTTACTACCACTGGAGATCAAGTGCTACTAAAATTGATTTCTTTTCCCTTTGAAAATTAATTTAATTTCCTTTATTTCTGCTCTTTGAAGTGTGAAAACATCAGATGTATAACCACTCTGTACAGAGCGATGAGTCATGAAGAGATAGGTGAGAGATTTATCAAAGACAGGGGAAAGTGCCAAAGACTCTTTGAAACTCCCAAGACTATGTTTACTTTAGCAAGTAGTAAGGCCCAACAAGAGAAAGTTTGTAGGAGTTTGTCTCACTTCTGAAAAATGCAGCACTTAACATGCACATTTTGGGGGAGCTGGAGATACTCTGAATGACAACCAATCTAGTCCCACCAGCTGGGACATGTTAAATATTGTCTTTGAGCACTTCTCCTCATTTCTGTTCATTTGAAAAAAAGTGCAGTTTATGTACTCTATGAACTAGAGCACCGTAAGTGGCAATAACAGGGAGATTTTTTGTTATTATTATTTTTTTGCCAAAAAGCGTACTCCTGATGAACTAAAACATTGATGTATATACATCTTATAGATGCAGAAAGGATCTGTGAGACAGTAAAGCAGTAATCAAAGGCAGAAAGAAAAGTAGACAGAACAGAGGCTACAAAAGATGAGAATCTCCAGAAGTACAAAGTCTCATTAAAACCAGAAAAGAGAGGCAGGCAAGAACAGAGTGCAAAGTGCTCTGGGATTTCTGGCTACATTTCTAATGACAGCTGGAATGAAAGCCTGAAGGCCACAAGTCCTCGCAGCAAAATGGAATTTATTGAAGAGAAGATGAATGTCATGTAAGTATATCGACTGCTATATATTTAAATGCAGAGGACAAAGTGCTGAAGCAACAACAGAAAAACTGAAAATTAATTCTTGAGGATGTGAGCAGTGTCTAGGAAGAGCTGAGAATAAGAGAACAAAATGAAGGTTAGCTAAAGAAAGCAAAGCAAATATCTTCATAGCTGAATGCAGTCTAAACCATTATCAGGATAATGGGAAATTTGAGATCTCATGTTTTTTTTATCTTCTGGTTTTATGTGTCTCTAGCATAGTCTTGTAGCTTTACATTTGCATGTCCCCTACAGTCATCCTGTTGTAATGCCATACCTTATTTTTGTGATCAGGTCTATGGTTGAAATATAGTGAGTCACCAACAGTATTTCAGCTGAGTGAACACAATGATTCTAATAACTGTCTGCTAATTAGTGGGTTTTTGAGATAAAGACAGTTGAATAGCTTGCATCCCTCTGACACCCCAAATTAATAATGCTCCAGTAACCAATATTAAAGTGGTAGAGATTGGCATTATTACTTTTTGGTACAGTACAAAACAGAGTAAAATTAATCTGGCTTGTTTATCTACACAGCCTAGACCATTACCAAATCTTGAAGATCTCTGCCTTGGCTCTAATATATAATGCCTTGAGGAGCTCTATATAAAGATAGAAGAACTGCTCCTAAATCAAGATTCAAAAATCTCTAAATTACAATTTTACAAATAAAATCAATTAACCAACAATTCATTACATTCTAAAATCTTCATCTGACCATAATAATCCTTGTTTTCAGCCAAAACAGTGTTTTGTAATTGCAGAATGATGGAGCAATGTGGATATTTTTTTTATTACAGTTCATTACATAAGATTACAAGGAAGAATTTGTCTTTGAATCATAATGAAAACTTAATTGATGCCACTATTCTAAAATATTTCCAATTATTAAATTTCAGTCTGTCTTAATCACTTCTGTATTAGAAAGAGATTTTAACAGGAGATAATGCTGTGAGCATAATTTCATTGTATTATAAAACCTTTGGCTGAATCTCATAAGTATTTAAAACTTCAGCCATCTTGGAAATCTGACAAAAATGGAATTCTAATTTTAATATTAAGATTTCAAGTTTCTGTTCCAGGTTTCTTTTATTTTTTCTCTATTACCTTTAATCAAATTTAAGTTTTCCTCCAACCAATAGTCTGTAATTTTTACTTGCAAGATAATTTCAGGAGGGCTAAATGCCAGACACCAGAATCACATCTCACGACTTAAGTTAAACTTCAGCAACAGCATGGGTAGTGTTACACAATGCAGTTACTTTTCAGTGCAATATGTGCAACGATTCCCAAAGATTGCTCTCTCGGAGCTTTCACTCCACCCAGACATGCTTTCAGCTGAGGCTGAATGCACTGAGAGCTCATCCAGTTGTAGAGCAGTCTTCATATAAGCTGGGGCCTTATCCAATAAGCATTTCTACCACGAGCTTACATGTATTTCAGAGGCCTTTCTCAACACTGTGTCTAATAAAATAACAAACAGATAATCTTTTGTGGAGATAACGGGACGCATCACACAGCTTCGGAGCTGCCCATTCTTCACATGGACACAGCTGGCTGCCAGAAGTTTTAAAGGGGCAACAGCACACTTTGAACTAAGGGCCACCGTCTTAGAAAACGCCATGCCGTTGTGATTCAGCCTGCCCAAGTACAGGCAACTCCTACTTTACTTCCAGCTCAACTCCTTCTGACAATTATGAAGATCCCACAGCTTAAACTCAGAGTATCTCGTCGAATCACTGAAGCAGTTGTTTACAGGGTCCAGTTGGCTTATGTGTTAGAGGCACAATCAAGAGAAGTGCAAAATTCAGGCTCCCATCAAACAGCTAATTGCCAAACAAGGAATCAAGAAATTAAGAACAGTCTGGAAAAGAAGTTACTTGCACTGCATTGCATGGTTCTTTAAAACTTGCCCCATGTTAAAACCTGTCATAACTGTTGATAATATGATTAAAACAACACATCCACTATGCCTTGATCCAGACATCAAACAATATAATTGTGGATCGACAGCATTGGTACAGACTTATTTGTTACTACAAGCAATAAGTAACACAAGCAACAAACCAATAGAGTACATTTTGCTCATTACTTAATTAAAATCTGCCATTTGCAATAATGTTCTGAAAACTTCTCTCTGTAAAAGCTATTTTAACTGAGTATGTGAAAAATGAATTTTAAAAAAACCTTGTATTTGTGCCAAAATAAAAATAAAAAATTAAAATTAAAATAAAAAAATAATTAAAAAAAAATGCCACAGAGGAAACATTGCCATTATACATGGCTTCTGGATTACATGACAGAGACAATTAACACAATTGCTCTGTGTATATTAAAATACCTCTAGAGACTAATCAGACAAAACACAAGCCAAGCTTATAGCACTCACTGCAAGGTAGTGCATATATATACAGATGTATATTTATGGTGTCAAGGTTAGGAATACATATTATTTATGTGATAAAAAGACTTTTTTCAGTGATACATATATGTGTATATATACACATATAAAATGGATAATAATTTCTATAACCAAGCAATGCAAGTGCAGGGAATGACTGACAGGAAATTTAAAATACATTCCCAAGCAATCTATACATGTATAAATACACAGTTGATGCCTAATGAATTTTCTTCTCTGCAGAACAGCCCAGCTCCTGTCTGAATGTCAAGGAACACCCCTTGCACTGAATAGCACGATGACAATTTTCTGTGTCTAAGTGACACTGAGAACTATGGAGAAATGCATTTGTGTTCCAAATAAATTAGGGGAGTGCATTAGTTGTTTCACCCCACAAGTATCAATTCCACAACAGCCTTGATTACTAGCTTTTCAAGAATAACAGGAGTAATACAATAAAATACAGACATCAGGTATTTTAAAAATGTTTATTTTTCTCATTAAAAATATTTACATATAGTTTTGCTTTATGTACAGTTGTAAATTAAGTTTAAAACTCAAGTTTAAACATCAGTATTTTGAGAACACCTACTTACTGGCTTCAAAATTATCTTCAAGTTATCTGGCACACCTTTCCCTGGAACTCTCAGAAGGAATTTCACAATAAGCTGAGCTGGTAACAGCTACCCATTCCCAAAAGATGAAGTCCCACCTGCCCTGCAATCCTCCCCCTTCTTTTGTTTTGCCTTGAACTATACTATTGCTTGTCTAACCCTTCAGTGACCAGTTCAGGGAGCTAAACTAGTAAAAACTAGTTTAAGGTGTGTGTGAGGGGAATCTCAGGAAGATCAAATAGACATTATTTGATCTGAACATCATCCTCTGTTAAATAATATGCACTCACCAACTTTTGGTGAGGACAAGAGGAAATGGCCTCAAGTTGCACGAGGGAAGGTTTTGATTGAACATTATGAAAAATTTCTTCACTGAAAGGGTTATCAAGCACTGAAAAAGGCTGCCCAGGGAAGTGGTTGAGTCACCATCCCTGGAGGGACTTAAAAAACACGTAAATACGGCACTTATGGACACGGTTTAGTGGTAGACTTGACAGCTGTTACATTTACAGTTGATCTTGATGATCTTAAAGGTCTTTTCTAACCCAAATGATTCTATGATAAAACCTGGTTTAAGAAAGCTGTATTGAAAAGGTACATAAACAGAACAGTAATTTTCTTATGTTTAGCTACTCAGGCCAGGATGGGGCTAGATGAGCACCAGAAGACTGACATAAAAGGGATAGAAATTTGTTACCAGGGCTAAGAGAAAGAGGAAGATCACTTCTTTGCTCAGCAACCAAACACAAGACCATCTTAACTCCATTATGAAAGCATACATTCAGAGGTCACAGACAAGAAGACACCATTGTCTCCTGCTTATAACATATCACAGCCAAATTTCATATTGCATACCATAGTTTATTACTTATGTCTTAGACAGACTAACAGGAGACATACTGAAAAGTCACTCTGCTTGTTATTGCCAGATCTTGATTTCTCCAGCCCAGTCACATGTTGCAAGGTGCGATGGTAAGACTGGGTGGAATATTGCACTCACACAAGCTTCTTTATGCGGAGACAAAGTGCGAATAATCCTGGCAGTATGATAGTTGTAGAAAAACACTTTGCCATCTGAACTTCCTGTCACCAGAAGTGTTCCATCTGGAGAAAATTCACAGCCCACTGCAAATCCTTCCACCTGTGAAAATCAATAACAGTGTAACTCCTGATGCTGATTAGGAAAGTTCATTGTGATACACTGAAAGCACACATAATACAAAAAAAAAAAATTGTACCTTTAAATAAATATACACTAGGGACTTCTCCAGGTGTTTATTAAGAAACAGCTATAACACAAACTTATTTAATCAAGCTATTAAGTATTCATAAAGTCTTCCAATAACTATTTTCTTCAGAGTGCATATGATTCAAAATAGACTGGCACATGGGAAAGCAAATGAGGCTAATTAATATCCGTCATTGATTTACAATCAAACACTACTAGCAGACACATGACAAAGTACAGGTACTTTGCTACCTATCTTCCTTCTAGACTTGGATACTAAGCTCCCAGTGAAGAAAGATACCTTATGTCCTTCATATCTTTTCTTTTTGTTGATTCGGTAAGGTCGCTGGGCAGAAAACAAAGCCATGTAGTTCCCATTTGTTTGGGCAACAAACACGGACTCTTTTGGGTGCAGAGTCAGACTTGGGCAAGTGTAACGCTCCTGAGAAGAATTTTAAAGAAAGTTTTGTTATATGAAACAAAAGATTTGTTCAAATGATTCAGGTCATCTTTTAACATGATTTATAACATGTGGTCTTTCATTTGAAAGACCACAAAAAGTAAGGTGTACATACAAGTCATCTCCATAGCATACATTATTGTCTTACACTAAGACAAATAGTAAAATAAATCTCTACCCCAATTTCCTAAATACTAGCCAAAATTCCACCTCCTTCTGAACCGTAATTATACTTCAGAACAGCTGCAGAAAGGGAATTCCAACCTGATGGTACTCAATCGTCCTCCTCCTGCCCAAGGAAACTGGAGGTTTAATATGAAAGTGAATCCTCTTCTCCCATATCCCCTTCTCCATAGTCATACCATGCCTTCCATGCTATTATACAGTTCTCAAACCCTCCATCCTCTCAGTTCTGGCCACACTGACAGGAACACTAATCACCCCATTTAAACAGACCCCTTTCCTCATCACACTTTTATATAATTTTTTTTTAAAAAAAGGGACCATTATTAGCCTACTAAGTCAGAAGTTCCCTGTGACAGTGCTTTGCCATGCAGACTGCTTCTGGTTGTAAATTCATCAATATCTCTAAAAATTAATAACACTTGGCTTTACCCTAGTGTTCCTCTTTATGATTGAATTAAGATCACTTTCAAAACTTTCATGGTGACTGCATCAGAAAGCAACTGCTCTCAGAAAGATTCCACCAGGTCCAAATCTCTTCTAGTTTCAACCTAAAGACATAGTGCTGAAATTTGATGCCATGAGTAAAAAATAAGAGACCTTTGGCTGAAGGATGCATCTGCATGGGAAGGACATGAGGCTGACAGTGACCACTGGACACCATGGGCTATGTGGTAGAGTGGGAAGAACATCAGAATGGTTTTGTTGTTTGATTTGGAAGTGATAAACTGGGAAGGAAGTTCTACGTATTGTAAGGTATTAGGCACAGAACTAAAACAGGGTTAGCAGTCTAACAGTAAGGGATCAGAAAGCGCAAAGCAATTTGCAGGAGCACTGTGCTGTTATGCTGGGTATACTGCGGTACTGGGTTATTGTAGAACTCTTAACTACTCATTTGTTAATGCAGACTAGCAATAGATCAAGTCCTGTTGGGATCTAAACTGTTTTGAGAGTTTGGGAGTTCGCTCCCATAATCACTACCAAGTTTTGTATATTCACAGTGCAGAAACAGGGGGTGGGGGGAAGTCCATTTTAGAGATGCTGTACTTTTGAGGGGGTAGGCTGTGGAGTTTTGCTTGTTTGGCAGCGGATAAACATAATAAAGTTGCTTGGTTTTTTGCCTTTTTTTGTTGTTGGTTGGTTGGTTGGTTGGTTGGTTTTTTTTGCCACTTGATATGGAACCTGACTGGTCTGCACTTTAAATATACACAGGTTTGTTGGTTTTGTTTTTTTCCTTTTGCCTATCGAAGATGTTGATAGATCCAATAGTGGACAAAGACATAACTGTGGAAATTAAATGTGAGACAATCCCATTAGATCATCAACTACATGTCCTTGTAAGTAGAGAACTGCTCATTTCAGCCAAAAGGCACCTATATACAATCCAATCATATTATATTACATAGGATATTAGACTTGGGTTTTCAAAAAAGACCCAGGGAGATGGAATTACCTATTAACTGCCTTGGTAATCTCCTTTGAAGCTGTCAGCCTTTCTAGACAATTTAGTCCATTAAATATCTTGCCTGGATAGATTACTGAGAGAAATACTGCTCCTGCACTGATAAAAGGAAATTTTGCCTCTGTGATTATGCCATACTAGATATATACATGCATATATCGGGTTGCTATTACTATGCAAATATTAAACTTCATTTGTCAATAGCCCTCATTGCAGCTGATGAAAAAGTGTGAGAAAAGAAATGTGGCACTATAGCAACTATTGCCATGCACCACTGGCAAGCTAGAATGACACTGCAGTGGCCTTGCCTAAATATAGCTTAAATGTTAGTGAATGAGCACTGAAACATAAATATTTTTAACACAAGGAGACCTATCAGTCTTCAAGGTAATTTTTTTAAGAATAAGAATCAAACAATACTAATTGTTAATCTTACATGAAAAATCTGATTGGAGATTTTTGCAGCACTTAGGAAGTCCCATGCCATAATGGTACGATCAGCTGAGTCCCGGCTCACTGCATCTGTGCTTGTAAGAAATTCTTTTCCTTCATGGAGAAAGAGTATATCCAGTGTCTGTTGTACTGAAGCTTTGTATACTCTTAACACCTAGTGGATAAAAAAGTTGGCTATTTTTCAACAGTTTAGAAGAACAAGATAACCTATGTTTTCTCTCTTTGTATTAATAACGATCTCCAAAAAACTTATGTATTTCAGAATATGCAAAAAGAACTAATTTTTAAATGCTGAAGTAGTAGTGCATTAAATAGCTTATTAATGTATGTAGAGTCCACACATAGGAAAAATAAATGAGATAAAAGAAAGCATCAGTTTGTACAACTTAAATATTTACACATATATATGATTCTATTATATACATATTCCTCAGGCATTAGAGTTAGATCCAGAAAGAGCTTTAGACCACAGCGTTGTGAAGCTGGGTCTACACAAACTCCCTTCTATTTTATGAACTCTTCTAGATTCCCTAGATGAGGCAAAGGAATTTTTGCCAACAGGATTTACACTGAAGGACATGGGGGGCAGGGTCCAAAGCAGCAAGGCTACATCGTTGCAACCAACTGGGGAATAAACCAGGCCAATCAGAGCAGAGACAAATGTTTCTCAGCTGCCTCCCAAGATGAGAGCCAGAAGACCAACCACTTCAAGTGTGTGTATACCAATGCATGCAGCCTGGGGAATTCTATGATTGAACTCGGAGCACTCTGAGGATGAGTTTGAAGATCTCTCCTTTCTCTTTCCAGGAAACTTCTGAAGCGTAAAGTTTTGTTGTTTTTTTTTTTTTCCTCCTCAAAATCTTCAGCTAGTTATAGAGCCAGTGAAAGGAAACTAATTAGGTTAGTGGGGATTTGGGACTTACAGGTATGAAAGGACATGGCAGGAAGTGAATATCCTTGTTGATCATTCCAGACTTAATTATAAATCACCATTTATGGCTAGGGATGAGTAAAGCTAAGGCTCTCCAAGTCCTATGCTGCTGTCTCTCATTGCTCTAACATTGCACATGATGAGACCCCAGTGTCAGGACTCTATGGCAAGGGAGTAAAGCTTGCAAGCTCAGTCAGAAACTGCTTACAAGGCCAACATGAATATACTCAGCAGAAGGGTACACCATTCACCCTGCAGAAGATACCTCAGTGCCATTAAGGACTCAGTCTGACACCCTCTCCTGAAAAAGGAAAACCAAGTAGAGTTTGCCCTTTTAAAGTGCTACCAGAGAGGGGGAGACGGAGGTGACAGAAATGCTGCTGTCAAACAGTTCAGTACTTTAAGAACTCAGCCAGGACCCTGCTTTGGTCTGTGGGGATTCAATCCCACACCTCCCACCTCATCTGCCTACCAACTGTCCTGGTAAGAGGCAGTCTCTGCTGCTTCTGCTGAAGCAGAGGCTTTTTCTGTCACTCTGCTGAAAATGCAGGACAGCAGTGAAAGGTCAACCATTCTTCAGAGCACGTCTGGGCTCAAGAGCAAATTACGTGGTTCATCCACCATTTCCCTTCACAAAATTAAGGCATATGAACAATCTCTAAAGAAGTCTGTGATGTAAAAAGAAATGACAAAGCTCCCAAAACTTTCCATAACAAAATCACCAGAGTTTCCAAATCGAGATCCTCTTTCAGGCAGAAGTGGGTCCTCAGCCACAGGATTCTGAATATTTTAACAGTCTGTGTTCTGGATCTTAAGAATAGAGAGAGATTTTGAACTATTCTAAGAATACATGAACAATTTGAATTTCCTTTCTTTCCACCTTTCTTCATGAAATTCTGTATCTATGTTGTCTACTTTGAATTTTGCAAATCAATACTTCTGCTTTCTTTTTCTCTGTTTTGCCTCCAGTGAAGAAAACCTTCAAGGCACGTGGCCAGATCAAAGCAATCTATCCCTCTAAATATGATGATCCTTAAAACTAGGACACTTGGAAGACTCCTAGTTATTAATAACTAAACCTCTCCCTATCCAAGACAGATAAAATATAGCAGCCTGCACTTCCAGCAGGGTGTTCAGAGGTTAGTCCTTCTAACATCACTAGAAAAACCGAGCAGAGAAAGTACTTGAAGTATTATTCTGAAACTGTTCCCAACTTTGTGAGGCATGTCAGTACTTACCTTATACACCTAACATAGCATGTGACTACTGACTTCAGAGCCCAGACTTTTTATAGATACTGTACATACATTTTTTTAAAAAAACCTAGTATTTAGGTGTCATGGTGAGATATCCTGAATTACACCTCTGTTTTATACTTTAATCAGTGAAAGAAAAATTATTTCAAATATCAAACACAACAGGAGAACTTCTTGATGTCTTGCCTCAAGCTCAAAAACCTATGACTATTTGGAAATCACAGAACCACAGAATGTTAGGGGTTGGAAGGGACCTCAAAGATCATCTAGTCCAGCCCCCCTGCCAGAGCAGGATCACCTACAATAGATCACACAGGAACACGTCCAGGTGGGTTTTGAATGTCTCCAAAGAAGAGGACTCCACACCCCCCCTGGGCAGCCTGTTCCAGTGCTCTGTCACCCTCACCGTGACAAAGATTTTTCTAATATTTTTATGGAACCTCCTATGTTCCAACTTGTACCCACTGCCCCTTGTCCTGTTATTGGACATTCAGAACTAGCTGATCCTGCTTTAGGGCAGCAAGATACTAGATGGTCTCCTGAAGTCCACTCCATCTTTTTTCCTGTGACCTCAGTATGCAGAAGGATGGCAGCAGCAGCTGCTCCAACTGCTTTACACAGGCTCTGCAAAACGTACAGTTCAGAAACACAATGTTTGCATTCAGTGAAGATCCTCAGTTATGCAAGCACCCTACACACCCTGCAATAACATCAAGATGTAAACCTGCAGACTCAAAAAACTGGCACACTTTTCAGCAATCTGCCTGCATTTTTAAGATAGTGAAATATATATAAGTGTGTTTCTTTTTCTTGATCGATTTTTCAGCCTAGAAGTCTGAATAATATGCAAAGCAATTAAACTTTGTAAAGCCAAAAGTGATATTTGCATATTTATAGCCTTCAGTTTCTCTATGGAGAAATCACCATGCATAGCTATTTCTTCAGAGATTTATAAAAGTCCATAGTTAATTAGCAAAGTAGAAAATCGAGCTATTTTGTAGGAGCAAAAATAAAAATAAAATACAAATATTAAAAGCACCCCCACAAAATATAACAGCTGCCTGGAATAAGAAATGGAAAACCATACAGAAACCTGACAGCTGTAGAACTGCAGGAGAACTGAAATGAAGTTAAATTGAGGAGGGGACACAAAATGCTCTCCAACCCAAACAGACTGAAGGAGGCAGCTACTTAGCAGCAAGTGCCTCCATAGAAGTGACAAGTCTCAACCAGAGAGTCAGCAAGATCAGAGTGTAGAGCAGCACAAATGTGTAGAAACAGGGACAGAGAGGCAGAAAAAAAGGCCATTTGGTGCTAGGAAATGAAGAAGAATGATATAGAGCAATAAATGATAATAAAGTCCCACATAGTGATTCACAATTTTCTTGCTTTAAAGATTAAGAACTCCGACATACTGTTTGGGTCCTTATCTTCCAAAAAACTCTTGTGAAATGTATGTAGGTACATATCCATACAAAAGCAGTGTGTCCAGCATCATTACGGGGTTAGGGTTTAGGTCTGAGACTTGTTTTTAACAGTTTTTGAAGCAACAGACATCTCTCAGTAAGAAAAAAGAAGAGATTGTGAAGGTCACAATGTGCACGTGCTTTTAATTTTTGCTGTTGGGCTCTTATGTAAACTGCCACTAACAATTTAAACATTTTCACTGCCAATCACTAAATATGTTTGCTTGTCTGTTATTTAATAGGATATCTAATTAAATTACCTGCATATCTTAGCTCTGCAAAAGGAAACCATCTTTGTAAAAATTAGTACAAGAGATCACCTTTTTCTATATACTTGATACATACCTCAGAAAAACTATGCATTTTAATCTTCAAACCACATATTAAGAACTGACTCAGTGAACAATACATTAATACTTTGATTAGCAGCTGGGAACTTGATATACATAGTATTTAAATTCCCCCATAAAGATAGCTTTCAAAAATAACTAATTCTAACACCCCTGCTCAGAAAAGTACTCATAATTAAACCTGCTTTGTTCTACCTTAGACAATTAATTCATGACATGCCTGAGGAACTTGTTTGGCGAAATCACCAGTTTTGCTACCCTGCTGGCTCTAGGTTGCTAATAACAGCTTTTGCTCTTTTTCTATTTGCAGATTTATCAGTCATAAGCATTGGAAAACCACTTCTTCAGTCTAAGCATTTTCTGGACATAAAAGAAATCATTTCAAATGAAAGCCTAATAGTTTCTGGTGTTGACACAATCCAACATAATAATAAAGCTTCTTCACCAAGGCAAGATTTCATGGCTGCAGGCATTCGACAGGAAAGGTACTTTAAGCAAATTAAATCAGTTTCACACAGATGCTTATGGTTCTGGTGATTTGAAACGCATGCTGTGATGCTGAATTCAAGGTATATATTTCAGATGGGTGTTCTATAATATTTCTCTGCATAAAGCACACATAATGCCTAGTATTTTGGTTGTCAAGAAAGCTCAAAGCTTCCACACAAGCAATTCAGAAGCTGCTGCTCAGCCCAGCTCTGTGCTAGTCACCTGTAACCTATGTGCACTGCACTTTCCTAAAATTCTTCCAAGCTTTATGGAAGGGATGAAAAAGAAATGTGCTTTTATAGGAAAAAAAAAAAAAAAAAAAAAAATCTAACTTGACTACAAGAAATCTGGATAGTCATGAGAAAAACCCTTAATCAGTCAGTGCCATGGCTTCCAACTGTAAAAAGAGCCACACTTTTTTCTTCCATTTCTTGTCTGACCTTTTCAGATTGAGTGCTTTGGCATGAAACAACCTCTTCCCCACTGGTATGGTGAATACTTAAAGCAATGGGGGACAGATTTAAGTTTCCTCTCTGAAGAAGTACTACACCATTCTGTCACGAACCAAGGGATGAAA
>NW_008589258.1:0-19481 GCF_000691845.1 Merops nubicus
CGGGCCCTGGTGCTGCGGCTCTGGCAGAGTGCCGAAATGTGTATTTTTAATGGCAGGGTGCTGGGAGAAGGGTGGGAGATGTGATGTCCCGGGAGGAGGGCTGCCCGCCCGTCGGCAGCCAGCCGTTTTGTAACATCTCGAATTAACTTGAAGATTTTGAGTTGTGGAAGTACCAGTCTGGGACATGTCCGGGCTGAGTACGTGGTGCTGTGGGTGCGGGGGGAGAGGGTGCTCTGCAGGCAGCAGTGGTCTCTGCTGCGTTGGTGGTGGTTGGACTGGGGCAAGGGGAGCTGCTGGATTCACATATTCCAAACTGGGAACTTGCTCACCTGCCTTAGAGGAGTCACTGGCGTTTACAAGTTTTGTGCTCAGTGCTGTGGAACTGAGAACCGATTTGCTTTTTTCCCTGAGGTTGTCTTGCTTGCTTCTGCTATGTGCATGCTTCTTCCTTTATAACAAATTATTGGGAGGAAAAAAAGGACCAAAGAATGGAAAATGTAAAGCTTCTTGAATAGAGGTGTCAGCCTGGATGGTGGTGTCTCTGCTTTTTTTTTTTGTCTTGCTTTTGTGAGCACTGCTCCCAGTTGTCTTCAATAGCTTTTTTGGAAGCTTCCTGAGGAAAAATATATCTAGGACAAGTGCAGACTTGTAGCCTGGTTAACTGGTATTGGGGAAAAACAGTTGCACATCCAGTGTTTATCTCCTTGGAGGGTACTCCCAGACATACTTCTTCCAGCAAAGAGGTTCTTAACAAAGTGTGGCTGACTGCCACCCTCAGCTCATCCCATTGACTTCCACCCCTGCTCCTGAAGGTGCTTCTTGGGCCAGAAGAGAGCACTTGGCCTCGGAGGACTTGGTTGCCCTGGCCCCTTGTGGTATGATTACGACTTGTTGTTACCTCTACAACTCCCATCTTGGGGAGGAACTGACAGGTTCTTTTCTGCCCCAGATCTTTGTTTCCTGCTGTGCTGCAGCTGGTTATTGTGGGAAGGAGTGGTGTGGCTGTCTCTTTGTTCTAGACCTTCTGTCTGCTTCCTTATAGCTCTGACTCCGTGAAACTTTGGGGACTGTCAGAAGGATTGGTCCTGAAGCCAGGGAAGATTTTGCTGTTGGAGCTGGTGTTTGATGCTAGTGCAGGGATTTGGTTAAGAAGCTGGGGCAGCTGAGCAGGGCTCTAGGAAAGCTGGCAGAAGCATTGTGCCGAAGTCTGAGGTGAGCTGTGTGTGGCTCTACCTTCTTCTGTGCAGAGGTGACCTGAGCAGCTGGTTTGGGCTGAGGTCCTGGCCTGTTGGCTTCACCAGCTTTTTTGTTTTGTTTCCTCCCTGCTGCTCTTTTATCTTATGGTCTCTGGGATTGAAAGCCTCCAGGCTGGGGCTGGGTATGACTTGGATGGGGCTGGGAATGACTCGGACGGGCACCTTCTCCTTCCTTCTGACTGAAGGAAATGTCTCACCCTCAGAGGAGGAGGTTCATGTAGCTGCTGAAACATCCTTGGTGTGACAGCAGGCAACTACCTGCTGGAGATTGTAAAGGGACTAGTCAGCCCTGGTGAGCTCCGCGTGCGCAGCAGCAGAGGAATGAGACAACCTGTGACGTGCTGTGGCTTTCTGCTGAGGTGTGAGGAGAGGTGGGTGGCATCAGCTTGTCTTACACAGTATATACACCTACACCTTCTGTCAGTAGCTGTGACTTTTCAGGCACATAAGCAGCTCCCAGGAGAAGACAAGAAGTCCTCGCCCATTGCAGGCTGGCCCACAGCACCGAGGCTTGATGCTTTCCATTTCCTGAGCCTGGTGTGGTGGCTTCTCCCAGCGTTGTGGTTTTTGAGCTCACAGCTGCTCACAAGCCTGTAGATGACTACTTCACAGGGTGACTCGTTTTCTGGCACTTGAAAATTGCACCCTCTGGAAGGTGGACAATACAAACAAACAAAGCTTGTTCTGCCTTGCTAAACATACTAGAAATCTTGGGTCAGAGGAAAGCATAACTGGAGACACACCTTTTGGGATAGTGAACGCTCCCACCTACGCTGGCTTCCCTGCCAGCCCTGCTGACTAGCAATAGAGGCTGTTCAGTAGCACATCTTCAGCTGCCCTTGTGGCAGCCTCACAAATGATGCCTGGCCTTTGGTGACCCACGCAGACCTTCTGGGAAGGCACACTTCTCCCCATGGCTCTGCCAGGGTGAAGTTTCTTCCCTGAGGACGTCTGATTAGGAGAATTCCTAATTGTTGTTCCTGGCTTGCCGGGTAAATCATCAAACACGGGTGTACAAAGAATAATTAATCTTAACAGGAAGCTGGCAGCGCTGGGACAGCTGGAGAAGGAGTTAATTTGGGGAGAGGGAGGAGGGAGATAAGTTTGCTCGGAGCAGGAGCAGGGCAGGCAGCCCCCGTAGCTGGCAGGAGCGTGCTGGAACAAAGGCTCGTGCTGCTGGGGGGTACAGGAGCACTCCCCTCTCAACTCAGCCCCACAGGTTATTTTGGTGCTGCTGCCTGCTGTTCAGCGAGGCTTCTCGTGGGCAGAAGTCTAATGTTGAAATAACAGCCCTTTCTACCAGGTCACTAAGAGTAAAGAACCTGCGAGTGCTTTCTGGAGCACATTTCAGCACTTTGCTCTTCTCTATTATTTAGCTGTCAAGGTTTATGCAGTGATGACTTTAAAATCACTCCCCTGAACTACAAAGCTCCAGACACAAGTACCTACATCTGTTCGTGCTCTGGAAGTACCCAGGTACATAATTCCCATTTCTGCAGAGCAGAGAGCCTGGGAATCAGTTTTCTTTTCTAATCTTAAATGTAGTGAAGATTCTTGCTGCTTATATGGAGAACCAAGAAGGCTGGTAGTGAAGAAAGGGGTTGAAAAGCAGATCACGGTTGTGTCCAAACGAAAAGACAACTTCTGTTTCACTGGAAGGGTGGGAGGAAGAAGTTTGGGTTTGGCTAACACATAAGGTGGTTGTGACTCGTGTGTGACCTGTGCCCTTCCTGAGGGGAAGAGGTGACACCAGAGGCCACAATCCTCTCTACCACTTGACCTCTGATACAGAGGAAACCGTTGTTCCTGTGGCTTGGGCTGCTTGGGAAAGTGCTAGTGAAAGGATGGGTTCAGTCCCTGGCCTGACGTTTGCTCCTCTCTAAAGGTGGATTTGAAATTCCTGTGCTTGGCAGGGTAGGTCCTGTTGACATCATCGGGGCGGGAGGAACCCCAGGGCCGGTCTCTGCTTCAGGGCATGGTGCCCGTGGTGCAGAGCCGAGCAGGCCCCTGGTGGGTTTGAAAGCAGGAGCTGCCCCTGGTGATACCAGCCGTGCCCAGTGAGCTCCTCGAGCTGCCTGGCATCCGCTGGGTGAGGCAGGGCTGGCACTGGCACGTGGGAGCACTCCCTAGAGCCGGCCTGGCTCCTGCCACGGGGGGAGCAGGTTAACTTCCCCTTCTCATCGTTCGGAGCGAGACAGTGGGGAGCTGGGCGGCCAAGTCTGTCTGAGGCTGCAGAACAAAAGGGGGATTTTTGCTCTCCTGGTTGGCTCGTTGCTAGAGCTCCAGCTCCTCTGGAGTCAGGAACTCATCAGGAGATTGTTGTGTGTCTCTCGTCGCTATAGTGCCTGTCTCTCCCCGCCGCTCCTCCCGCCCGCGCGCCGCGTGTGCTCGGCTGGCAGACTCTGCCTGCTGCTTGCCTTGGCGAGGAGACACACTGTGGCCTCCCTCCTCTTGTTTAGCAAAATGGGAGAACAAGTGGAGTGGAGTTCTGTCTGTCTGATTTGCGTCCAAGTGTGACGAATGGGGTGTGAGTGCTTATTCCTGCCCTGGAGCGGCGCAGAGCTGGCAGAGATGTCGCTTGTCATTCAGGGCTGGAGTCAGGTAGGCAGGAGGGAGGCTCCCTGGCTGGGAGCAAGAAGTCCTTGGGCTTCCATCCCTCTCCTCCGGAGGCAGGTCCCCATCCCTAGCTCAGCCCTGCAGGCAGGGTTGGACCAGGAGGAGCGGCAGCTCGGGCCAGCCCCTCTGCTGAGGGAGGTGTGGGTGTGTGCTCAGGCACACTCTGCCCACCGCATCCTCAGGGAAGGGGCAGAAATATGTTTGCAGAAGACAGGTAGCTGTTGCTTGCCTTGGAGAAGTCTTGCTCAAGGCTCTCACAGCCAGGAAGAGGAGGATGGATATGCAGACCATCCTCTGCTGTGTGGAGAGGGCGATGCTCAGGCTCTTCCAAGAGAAGAAGGGCAGTGGGTAGTTGAGTTGTGCTGTGAGGCCGCTGCAGAGCTGACTTGTGCAAAAGCATGGAGAAAGGTGCTCTGCCAGGCACTGGGCAAGTCTTTCTTCCTCCTGCTCCTCAAGCAGCCTGGCAAGCACACCAGGGCTGGGTTTTCATTTGGTGCATCTCTTCCTGAGGGCTGATTGCCGAGATAGCCGAGGCACGGCCTTTAGGCTACTGTTGTGACCTGTGAAGTCTGGCAACGGGGACTGCTGTTGAAATTAATTACCTCTTTGTGCTGCTCTTAAAATCTGTTGCTTTTCAAATCTCTGGTGTGAAAGTGCAAACTGCTTAGAGAGGACGAAATCAGCAAAGGCCCCGACTGCTGCCAGTCAGCGGATTTTTGTCTTGTACAGAGTTGTGTCTGCGTGTGCTCCCAGTCCCTGTGTTGTGTCCAGGATATGGAACGGGAGGTGGAACAGCTTCAGACCATGAAGATGTGGCAGCTTCTGTCTCCTTGTGATGGCTTTTCAATAGCACGTCCGCATCCCGTAGCTCTCACTGGTGGCCAGTTAAAACAAGGTGATGGAGCACCAGTGTCAGTGTGAGCTGAGTGTTTTGGCTGTGGTGCAGCTCGTGGGTAGAGGCCTTTCACACAGGGGAGGGGAGCTGTGGCTGGGTCCAGCTTTGTCCAGCCTCAGGTGTGTGTTCAGAGGGGTGGTCAGTGCCATGTGGTTGAACTGGATGTCTTGAGACAACTCCCATAAGTGTATTGGGGCCTCGAGTTGCTGGATGATGGTGGTGGAGAGGATATGGGGGTGTCCTGAGGTAAGGATGGAGGCTGTTTTGGACCCTCTTGACAAGATGAGGGTGGCAAGCTGGTGCCAGCCTGGGATTACTTGCAGACCTAGTTTAAAACTGCTGACCTCGAAGCACCTTAACCTTGATTAAAAAAACAGAGCTTATCAGATAACTGTAGCAAAAAGGCCGTTTCCAAGAAGCATGAATCATTTCTAGAGCTCTAATGCTTATAACTTCCAGTCCTTTGTTCTTGCTGACGGAACCGTGCTCTCTGTTGTTCCGGCTCCAGCAGTGCAGGCCAGAGGTGACAGAGCTGCAGCCACTTGCTGTCCAGCCCTCCCAAATGCTCCCAGCAGTAAGACTCAAAACTGGCTCGGAAGGCAGCACCTCCAGGGAGGAAAGCTCAGTGTGTGTGGGTGTAAGTTGGTGTCTTCCTGATGGGGAGTGTCAGGAGGGGACTGAATGTCAGGTCCAGAGATTTAGCTCTTGGTGCTGAATGCTCCATTTGCTGTCTGCTTGGACCTCTGCAGGAGTCCAGCCTGACTGTGGGGACTGTCTGGCCAGCTCCTGGCATAGTGGGGATTTATTATGTATCTTGTGCTCTGATAATAACAAGCACAGAAATCATTTTTCCAAACTGATGATCTTGCTATAAATAGAGAATCCAGCTGCTTGCGTTGAATGGCATCAAAGAAAACCATCGGAGCAGCTCTCAGGCAGAGTGAAGTGGATTCTGGCTGCTCTCTTTGAAGATGCTGGGGCAGGGGGATTTCTTGACAAGTGAGATGTTGGAAAGCAATGCTTGAGAACTCGGTGTGGCGTGTGAAATCTTCAGCTGGAGCAGGTGAGGTGAGGCAGCTGGGATCTCCCATCACTCCATCCCACGCTGCACCCTCCTGCTACCTGGGTGAAATGAGGAGTCACTCCATGCAGGGCTGCTTTACTGCTTACAAACAAGGCTCTTCAGGAGGAGGCACTTGGAACCTCCTGTGCTAGGAGGAGGTGAGCTGCTCCTGGCTCGTGCCCGGGAGCTGCAGCAGCACTGAATCATTTGGAGGCATCTCAGCAGATTTCTAGCTGCTGACTTGCGAGTTCCGTCCCCGAGTGCAGTCACACGTGGGTGCTTGCCTCCTGTGCTGATCTCCTCTCCTTGTGTGGGGGCTCCGACCCCTCACACCAACACTGGTGTTTCCAGGATGGCTGAGCAGCCCTCAACTCCCTGCTTTAGTCCTTCTTGGTGCCTTGGAGGCTCGCTCAGAGGACACCTGATTATGGCAACACTGTCTGTGCTGAATCCTTTCAGCCCCATTAGCGTGTGGTGGGGGGTGTCCAGGCTGTAACGGGCCTTTCCCAAACTGACTGGGTGCTGAGCTGACTTTGGGAGTGCTGCTCTCTGAGGACGGGGAGAGGGTCCTGGGGAGTTCACAGCCAGGAGCATCCCTTGAGCCCCAGGAGGGGCTGGAGGAGCGTCGCCTCCTCCCCTGGCCATCAGCATCACATTTGCAGGGCTGGGTGCTGCTGAGAGGCCCGGGAGGGCTGCGGCAGGTTGTGTTGTGGGTGAGAGCAGGGATCTGCTGACAGGACCTGTCCTATGGCCTCAACTCCTAGACCCGTGTCTCTGGGAGTCTGGGAAGAAGCGAGCGTGACTCAGTCCCGCGGCACGGGCCCACGGGAGCCCCTGTGCTCTGGCATTACAGTAAGCCTGTTAAGCATGAATTTCCAGAACTCTTTGAAGCCTTTATTTAGAAAGAGCCTGAAAAGGGAGTAGGCTCTGGTGAATCAACCTCTTTGTGGTAAGTAGAGAAACCTGATCAGTCGGCTGTTTATCTGCCGACAGAGGCTTTTGCGGGGGGTGATGCTCCTGTGATGGGGGCAAAGGGGGTGTTGAGTGGGGGAGAGAGCTCGTGGAACCTGCTTTGGGGTGTGGGAAGAACAGAGTGGAGCTGGTGGTGGACACAAGGAGAGGGGTGTTCCCAGGACATCAGAGAGCTCGGCCTCCCTGGCTGCTCCTTGTGTCAGGTGAATCGCCAGCTTGTCTGCCAGCGAGGTGGGAGAAGGTGCCTGGCTTTGTGCTTGCTGGGAAACAGCACTTGAGCTTGCTAATGAGTTTAAAAAGGCAGCTTGTTACAGCGTGGACCTGTCTGGTCGTAAAGCACCAACCAGCTGCCTCCTGGGACCTGCAGTACTGTGTGGTAGACTGCGGTGGGGTTTCTTGCCTGGTTCTTCCTTTTTTAGACAGCCAAGTCAAGGGTACCAGAATATCTTAACTGCCTTGGCCTAAAGTAGTGCTAAGTGCTGGGTGGAAACCTATTTCAGTTTGGGCAAACGCTAAAAAAAGAGGTTCCTCTTTTCTGTTTCAGCGCTGCTGAGCCTAAGGAAGGGTGGCTGTGGTCGAGGAAGGGTGGCTGTGGTCGCTGGCTGGCTGAAGTGTGGAGTGCTGGCAGGTCCTGGCACCCATCAGCATTCCTGTGAGCTGGGGCGAGCTGCTGGCTCTGCTCCACTTCTCTGCCTGCATGTTGGGCATCTGGGAATTGCATTCCCCTCCCACAGGGCTGTTCTGGGGGTCAAATGCTGAAGATTAAGATGCTTATGTATGTCCACCCTTGTTTTGCTTTGAGGAGCATAGCTTGCTTAAATTCAGGTTGCCCAGGGCTCACAAAAGCAAGTTTAAGTTGCTCAGGTCCTTTGAGAAGGGTGACAGTAAATTAGGATTTTTCTTGTTCAGAGGATTGTGAGTAAAACTCTCCTGGACTTTGCTGAGATCCCAGATGGGAGATGTTTCTGCAGTGGGCTGGCAGCACTGGGAGGTGGTGGTGCCTGCAGGCAGCCTGCAGAGCTGGGGACACGAGGAGCTGGGCAGGGAGGAGGGGGTGCAGGCAGTGACAGTCGTGGTATTTGCTGAGATGTGCTGGGTGTCGAGCTGAGCTGCTCCTACCCAGCGTGTGACTTGCTGAAGCCCTGCCTGGAGCTCGGTCCCACCCTGGTAGAAGCACAGTTGCCTCTCTGGTGGAGGGGGTGAGCAGAAGTGAGCCTCAAGCACAGCCCTCGAAGGAGAGAAGGCACACTAGTCTCCAAACAGCTCAGAGTTTCCCCCTCAATTTCTGTCCAGAGAAGGAGAAACATGTTTTTTGAGACTGAAAGTTGGCTTCACACACCAGAGCAGTTGAAGATCCACATGAAACGTTGCCACTATCTCCTCCAGCCTTCTGCTCCTCTGCAGCCTCTCTGCATTTCCCCTCTGGTGCTCGGAGGGGTGGGGATTAGGAGAGGAGGCTGTGAGTGCTGGTGGTGGGGCTGAGGTGGGTGGCTGGCATGGAGATACTCATCATGAGCTGTGAGATCTGCTTCTCTTTGCCAGTGAGTGACTTTCCTGCAGAGCCTCCTGTGCTGCTGTCTGCTCTGGCTGTTCCCAGCTCGCAGGGGTCTCTGCATCTGCCATCCTGGCTCAGGAGGAAGAGGCTGGTCCCTCAGCATGCTGTGGTGGTGCATGGTCACTCCCCTTCAGCAAGGACCCAAGGGCTGGCATCGCTCACTGCTGCCCTGCGTGGAGCAGCTCTGCTGGGCCGTGCCACCTGCTTAGGTGGGGAAAGGGTTTGGGCTCCCAAAAGTGATTCGAGGTACAGCTTTCTCCTTCCCACTTTTTCCATAGCCACTGTGGAGGGATATGGCCTGTCCTGAGGGATGTTTCCTGGGCTGTCCCTCAGGAAGCCCCTGGGTGTGTTGGTTGGCAGCCTGGCCCTGGTGCCTCCAGTGGGGATGCTGGTGTAGGTGGCACGGTGTGGGTGGTGATGGTGGGGTGGCTGCACACCCCTGCCAGGCCACGGGCACGGACTCTGAGCTGCCCTTCGAATCACAGGATCATTTAGGATAGAAAAGACCTTTAAGATCAAGTCCAACTGTTAGCCCAGCACTGCCAGGTCACCACTGAGCCATGTCCCACATCTACATGGCTTTTAAACCCTTCCAGGGGTGGGGACTCCACCACTGGACTGGGCAGCCTGGGCCAGGCCTGGACAACCCTCTTGAGGAAGACATTGTTCCTCATGTCCAACCTAAGCCTCCCCTGGGGCAACTTGAGGCCGTTTCCTCTTGTCCTGTCACTTGTTTCTTGGGAGCAGAGCCCGACCCCCCCCTGGCTCCAGGCTCCTGTCAGGAGCTGTGCAGAGCCAGAAGGTCTCCCCTGAGCCTCCTTTGCTCCAGGCTCAGCGCCCCCAGCTCCCTCAAGCTCCCTCAGCTGCTCCTCCCCACACTTGGGCTCTAGACCCTTCCCCAGCAGCTTCGCTGCCCTTCTCTGAACATTCTCCAGCACTCAATGCCCTTGTGGGCTCTCGAGGCAGTGTAACCCCATTCCACCCCACCTCTCTCCTAGGCTGTTTGGGGGGCACAGCGCTGGCACCTACATCTCCTGTCAGAGGCAGTTTTGGAGAAGGGGGCTGCTGGGGGAGTGTGTTTGGTGAGCAGTGGAGTGGCTGTGGCAGCAGTAGCGTGGTGGGGATGGGCTGAAGGGCTGGGCAGGGTGCAGCCCATCAGCCAAGCCCTGTGTGCATGCTGTGGCATTTCGTGCCTGTTGCCAAGGGGCTGCAGTTGCCTTTGGCAGCAGCACTGGCAGGTCTGAGGCACAGACTTTGTGGCATGTGCTTGTCTCCCCCCTACAGCCCGTGTGGCCTTGTTGGCCAGGGAGTTTTCCACCCCACGGCCTGATGTGTGTGAAGACAGGCTTGTTAAACGTGCTCAACCAGGGATTTCATTCCAGATGTTGGAGATGACCCCTTCCTCCAGGGCAGCTGGGGTGCTGACACAGCACCATGGTGCTCTAAATAAAGCTGTCAGCTCTACAGGGAGAGCAGCCTTCAGTTGGAAGAGGAGTTTGCTCTAACAGGAGCCCAAGTGTTTGCTCTCTTCTCCTGGGTTGGACATGGACGTGTGATTTTGGAGAGGAGATGGAGAATGTAGATTTCCACATTGCTCTTAAACTGATGGCAGAAAGTGCTTACAGAGGGGAGAGGATCAAACTGCCTGGGGAAGGACTTGGAGAACAGTGTTTGAATCCTGTGGTCAGTTTGGGGCACCTCAGTACAAGAAAGACACTGAGGTTCTGGAGTGTGTCCAGAGGATGGCAATGATACTGGTGAAGGGTCTGGAGCACAAGTGTGGTGAAGAGCAGCTGAGGGAGCTGGGGGTGCTGAGCCTGGAGCAAAGGAGGCTCAGGGGAGACCTTCTGGCTCATGACAACTCTCTTGAAGGAGGTTGGAGCCAGGTCAGGGTTGGTCTTTTCTCCCAAGGAACATGTGTCAGGATGAGAGGAAACTGTCTCGAGTTGCACCAGAAGAGGTTTAGGTTGGATATTAGGAACAATTTGTTCCCTGAGAGGGCTGTCCAGGCCTGGCCCAGGCTGCCCAGGCCAGTGGTGGGGTCCCCATCCCTGGAGGGATTTAAAAGACGTGTAGATGAGGTGCTGAGGGACACAGTTCAGTGGAGGACTCGGTGGTGTTAGGTTAGTGGTTAGACTCAATGAACTTAAAGGTCCCTTCCAACCAAAATGATTCTAAGACTCTAAGATGTGCTGCTCTGCTTTTCTACAGGCCCACACCTGCCCAGTCTCCATCTGGAGACTTCTGCATTTGCCACAGTGTGGCCATCCTCCATGTGTCCACACTACCTGCATGGACATCCCTCCTCACGCTGGGCTTGACTCTGGCTGTGATACCTTGTGTGTAGCCAAAATCCTGGCTGTGGGTCACGCTGCCCGTGGTGTGGCAGAGCTGCACTGCCCGTGGTTGCTGCGGGTGGGGTTTTTGCAGGCTGTGTGGAGGAGCTGCTCTGGCCTTCCTGCTGCATGGGGTGTGTCTGGCCTTCCTGGAGGTCATGTGGGAACCCCTGCTGGGTCCTCCTGCCTTAGCCTGACAGCAGGCAAACCCAACCCTGTCCTACAGCCAGGGAGAAGAGGCCCTTCTGGCCCTTAGGATAGGTTTTGCTGACCTTGGGCTTGCAGAGCTGGCTCTGTTGTCCTGGAAATTGGCTCAAGGGCCAGGAAGGGAGGGACTGTCCTTTCCACTGAGTGATGGGGCTGCTCCAGCCTCTTGCAGGGGGCAGGGGGCCAGAGCCAGCCTGGAGTAGGAATGGCTGAGCAGCACATCTTGCCCTGGGAGGGTAAATGATGCTAAAGCTCGTGCCACTGCAGAGGGGGCTGCAGGGAGGTCCTGCTGGCTGGAGCATCGCCCGCAGGCAGCGGTGTGGGGATGAACAGGTCACGGTGCAGCAGCCACTCAGGATTTCACTGGGAGCCTGTCCACAGCCTCTGGGCAGAGCTGTATTGGTGTGACTGGTGTGATGAGCTGGCAGGGAGCTGGGATGTCCCCTGGGTGCCAGGCAGCAGTGGCTGAGTCCCCTGTGTGCTGGAGGCTGCTGGTGGTGTGGGAGATGCTGCTCTGTGTGTGTTGGCTCCAGACAAGTCACCTCCTGGGGCCTGGCTGTGAGCTTGGGTTTGAGCCGAGATGGAAAGCGTGAAGTGCTCGTCTAGACAGCTCCCCTCCTTCCACGTTAGAGGCTGAATCCCCTTCCTGCCCCTCTGCTGGGCTCTTGGGAAGGAAGGAGATAAAAACCTCCCCAGACAATCCTTAACCCTGTACCGAACCCGCTGCTGCCTCCAGCATTCAGTGTAAACTCTGCTCCTGCCTCACTGGCTTGTGGAGTGCCTGAGACTGTTTGTGTCTCAAGAACTGACAGGATGGACCCAGAAGGATGGGGACAGCTGACAATTAATTAGGAGCTTTTGGTTTTATTAGTAGTGTCTCAGTGTATTCATGCATGAGGGCTGGGCGCTGAGGGAGTAGCATGTCTTGTGAACCTCCTGCCTTCCTGCCCAGAGGACACGAGCCCTTTGTGTCTGAGGTTGTTCTGGTGTGTTCCTGTGCAAAGGCTTCATCCTGCCACTCTTTCAGGTCTTGGCTTCTTGAGTGTCCACTTTTCATGGAGCTTTTCTAGGTATTACCCATTCTCTACAAGCTGGTAGAAAGTAACTTGTGCTGTCTTTGGGTCTTTCTGTCTCCCAGGTTTTCCATTTTCCCAGTACCATCTGGTCCTGCTTTGAGGGCAGTGTGGGTAGCCCCAAACCCATCTTCTTCATCCAGATCCAGGGCAGGGGCTTTACAAGACCAGTTCCTCTCAGGGCATCCCAAAACTTGTGATCCTAGCACATCCAGAGGTTTCACTCCAGGGTGGAGCTGTGGTGCTGCGTGTTGGGGTGGCCTCCTGCTCCCGCTGGAGTCTGTCAAGGGCAGGTCCCTGTTGCCATCGGTGGGGTGATCCACCACCCCCTTCTCCCAGGGCTGTTCCTGGCCTCTGGGGCATGCAGGGCCAGGGGAAGGGGGAAGGGGGCTCGTTCCCAGCTCATGGGATGCTCTTGGTCCCTGCAGCTCTGAGCGTGCAGACAGCAGCTCGAGGGAATCGAGTTAAAATGTGGTGATAGCTGCCTGCTGCAGCTCTGGTGGAGAGGGATGAGGAAAGGGGCTCTGGCTTCCCACAGCTGGTTCCCATGAAAGGAAGACTTCTCTGGTGCAGACTCACTCATCTCCCCACAGCATTTTCTCACCCTCTGCTCCCCCTGTTATCTGGACTCAGACGTGCACAAGTCTCCCCAAGGGTCTCTCAGTCCCTGGGTACCCCCTGAGCCCATGACAAAGGCATGCCCCAGCCCCTGGCTTTGCCATCTGTCACGTCCCACGCTGGCAGGGCTGGGCACCCCCTCCCCTGCAGCAGGGATGGCTGCAGCCTCCGGGGCTGGCTTAAATAGGCTTCAGCAGGCAGAATCCTGGGGCTGTTCCTCAGGGCTGGGTCACGACTCAGTCGCCAGCTCTCTGGCTGTCCTTGTGGAGGAAGGGGAGCGATGGCACAGTCTGTTTGTCCCACGTGAGCTGCTGCCAAATGCATCAGCCCCTACCCCAGACTGGTGTGGCTTTTTGCTGCTCCTCCTCCCCACCACAGACAACCCAAACCAGCCGAGCTCTTGGCAGCTCCTCTCCTCTGCTGCCTGGACCTGTTGTGGTGGGTGTGTGACACAGATGGGGCCTGAAGCTGGTCACCTGGGGCTGGCCCTGCTGCAAAGTGCAGGGTGACTGGTGACTCCCTGCTTGCTCAGGACATGCCTGGGTTTTGGAGGCAGGGGTGTGGGTGTACAAGCTGCTGCTGACAGGGGAAAGGATGTGTGTGCTCGCTCTCCTCTTGCCCAAGGTGCAACGCCTGCTCCCCCGAAGAGGGCAGCTCACTGGGTTGCCAGAAAAAGTCATTCAAAGTCTATGTCTGCTCTCCTTAAATCACCTTGGAAGAAGGCAGATGAGCCCAGCTCCTGGCATCTCTATTTTTACTTAGTGAGGAGATGGATGTGGCTGAGCTGTCTCCCTTTACTGCTGCAGCGTGGTGCTAGAGCCCGGCTGGCTGCGAGGCTGCCCGGGGACCATGGCCTGCAGGGCTCTTCTCTTCTGCCTGGCTTTGGAATTCATTTCTTCCCTGCCTGCTGCTCTGTGCCTCCCCCTTCCACCTCCCTTACAGGCTTTTTACTTTTTTTTTCCCTGTATTTATTCAAAGTGGTGTGGAACAGGGAGCGGGAGCACGGCAACTGGGGCCACTGGTAGCACTGATTCCAGGGGCATCTGTAATGGGTGTCTAATAACTGGACCCGGCCTGTTCTGATGCAGAAATGTTTCATGTTTGCTTAGTCTGCAACTTGGCACAGAGATGTCCTTGGAAAGGCTCTGACTGTGCATTTCTCTTTCTGACAGTCAGGCTGCCAAGCTTTGCACCCCAGGCGGCTCCGGCTGCGGGAGCTCTGGTGGTGCTGGTGTGCCAGACCTGTCCCACAGACACTGCTCTTGGCTTGCAGCTGCCCCCAGCACCACGTGCCCAAGTTGTGCCCATGAGCTGCCCTGTGTCTCTTGTGCCACTTGTGGGCAGCTGGGCGAGTTCCCAGTATCTTCCTCTGCTGATGGGATGCTTGTGGGGAGGCTGATTTCCTGGTTAGCTGCTCCAAAAGTGGGTTAGGAATAAGATAAATGGTTTGACCTGTTGTGAACTGGACACCTCTGAAACCTCCTGGATAACCTGAGGGGAGGGGGTGCCCTGCAGCTGCCAGGCTTTGCTGCTAGGGCTGTGGGGATGGAATGAGGGGTTTCTCTGGCTGCCCCGGACCTGCTGTCCACAGCATCACCCACCCTGCAGGGGCCTGGGGAGCTGCTGGCTCCTCCAGGAGCCTGGCACAGGAGATCCCTGTATCCAGTCACAGCCCTGCTCCCAGCCAGAGGGCGTCTACTCAGATTGTCCATCCCGTTTACTCCCCCTGTGAGGTGGGGGGAGCTCATGTTTCTGGAGCAGGTTGGAGAAGATGCTCCATAACCAATCCTCTGCTACCTGGGCTGCTCCAAGGCTTCTCCTTTTCCTACTTCTGGTAACTGTGTGCTGGCAGCTTTGGAGAGTGTAGAGGAAAGGGGAGACTTTCTCCACGGCTATGAAATTTCCTTTAAGCTTTTCAGCTTGAAATCTTCCTTTCTGCCCCTTTGGTTACCCTTATGCACCTGGAATGGCAGCCCCAGGGTGTCTGATGATCAGGAACGTGGCTGGAGACAACTGCCCTTGGTGGGGACACAGGACTGGGACCTTGAGAGCCCCAGAGCTCTCCCTCCAGGAACCATCCCTGCTCTGGAGGCACAGGCTGGCTGTGACCACAGCAGTTGGGGGTGTTGGTGGTTAACTGAGAAGCCTCCCGGTGCCTCAGCACCGCAATGCAGCAAGCAGGCTTCACTCAGAGACTGTCATCCCCTTGTCTGGGCATTGCAACAGATGGTGGTGGTCTGTAAAGCCCTGTGGTGAAGGGAGGCTGAGGGGGAGACTCTTCAGGGGCTGTTCCTCCTGGAGGATGTGAGCGTTCTCCCATTCTCAGCTGGGCTCTTCTTGCTCACATCTCCTGTGTGAAGATGTGGGTGTGGAGTAGTTTAGTCTGAGCTGGATTTGACTTGAGCCATCTGAGTTGTCTGGGCTAACTTGGAGCAGGACAGGCTCATCATGAGCCCAGAGACGCAGTGGTGTGCCTGAGGTGGGAGCATCAGCTGGCACCAGCCTGTGGGGACACAGAATGCCACCCTGCTAAACCACTCCCTGCTTCTCCTGCTGCTGAAAGCCCCGCGTGGTTTTGGCTCTGCCATCTGGCAGAAGAGAGGCTTGGATGTCTGTGGGGGTGTGCAGGGGGGCTCGGTGTGACGGGGTGCTTTGGCAGGGGACCCGTGTCTGCCCTGGCATGGGCAGCTCCTGCTGTGGGCTGTGCTCTTTGCCAGCCTTGGCACTGCTGGTGGGCATCACAGACCCAGAGGGGCGAGCGGCGGGTCGGCCTCGCTGCTCTGTCAGTGTTTGGGTGATGAGAGCTGGCATCTGGAGCTGCTTGTCCTTGGCCCTTGGACAGAAAACACCACTCTGACTGCAGTGGCTCTGGCATTCCAAGTCGTGGTCAGGCTGTGAAGGTATGGCAGGAGATCTCGAGGGGGGAAGGCTGTTCTTTGTTGTGGGATTAGAGACTTTAAGCCTTGAGGAGCCTGTTCCACCTGAATGCATGTAGCAAGGCACCAGTGAGAGGACTGGGGTAAGAACTATGCAGAGAGGGCTGGATTTGGGGTTCCTTCTACCCTATCTTGAGTCATTGTGGAGGACAAGGTCACGCTGGCCAGGCAGGTTCTCTGGAGAGCTGTTTGAGGTGGCTGTAAGCAGCATCACTTGCAGGCCTGGGTCTCTGGGGAGGTGTGTGGAGGTGGTGAGGTCAGCGTGGCTGAGAAGACTTGTGGAGCAGGGAGAGGGAAAGCTCTTAATCCAACGCAGAACAGCCACCTGCATCCTAGGGAGATGCTTCCTGAGAGCTGCAGCTTGAATACAGGAGAGCAGATGGGTGAAACAGAAAAAGAGTCTGGTAGTTCCTGCTGCCTTCCTGCCAGCAGAGTTACTCACCTGACAGAGCCAGTGAGGGGGTTCTGGGGGACCCATTAAAGCTGTTGCAAAACTTGGTGAGAATCAGGAGAGGACATGTCTGATCTGGGACAACCCTGAGGGCCCAGTTTGTGCTGTTCTAGGTCTGCCTGCACCCTGCCTGCGTGGGGTTAGCACCTCAGGTCATCTCCCACTGTGCAGCGAGGCCAGTCTGTCACGTTTGTCTGTCTCTGTGGTCCAGGGCTGACATCAGATCACACTCGATTTCAAGCTGTGAGTTGGCTGAGGCTGACTAAAAATATCTTGTGGGTAGCTCATCTGAAAGCCATGCTGCAGCGTGAGCTCTGGGGTCACTTTCCCAAGACGAGGTTCAAACATAACTCACATTACTCTCCTTGCTTTGGGAGGGTCAGAAGGCACCTCAGATGCTTTCAGACCTTGCTGTGTGGCTTTGCTGTGAACCTTGTGTCTCTAATATGGGGAGGAAGCTTTGCACATCAAGTGGTGTGTGGCTGCTCAGAAGCAACGTGCTTGTCAGTGGGATCAGAGGTCCTGATGCAGGACAAGTGTTAATGGGCAGAATGTCCCTGCTGTGATGCTTTGGAGGAGAGCTGACCCCAGGACACAGGAGCAGGCTCCAGGGGCTGGGGATGTCCTGCAGGGCTGGGTGAGCTGTGAACTCAGCAGCAGCCCAGCTCGGGCAGGCTGCACTGGGAGGTCCAGCTCGGCTGCTGCTGCAGGCAGGGCTGGACACCTTGTTTAGCTGGTGAACAGGCTCATGCCAGACGTGGCTCTCCTCCTAGGGATGCAGGATGCTTTTTGGGATGCCCGGCTCCTTGTGGGGTGGGAGGCAGCTGAGCCCTCTGCCCCCATCCCTGCCTGGACAGGAGTGGATGGGAGAGCATGGCTCCACGGAGGTGTCTGCTGTCAGCCCCAGTGTCATCCCTGGGAGGGGACATTGCTTCATCTGGGAGAAGACCCGAGAGAGGGTTTCCTCTTGGGGAGCTGAAATCACTGCTAAGGGCTTCCACAATGTGAGGAGGCCAACGTGGGGGCTTCAAAGGTGCTAACTCCTGGGAGCAGCACTGGGGTAGCCAGGAGGGCGCAGTGGTGCCGAGAGCAAGGGGAAACATCTGAAATGGAAATGGGACCTGATTCCTTCGCTCCCTTTTAACACTCTGTGTGTACTTTCATGAGGGGCTGCTCCTGCACAAGTCCATATTCAGTACCTGGAGCAAGTCTGAACCTGGGGGGTTGCTTTCTCCCCGTGCTTACGTGTGTGCCTTCTCTCCACAGCCATCAAGGTGAGCTGTGTGGGATCTGGTGGGGTGTCCAACAAGATCAACGACACGGCGTGGACCGTGGAGGAGCAGTACTTCAACAGCACGCTGTCTCTGGCAGACAAAGGTAAGGTCCAAAAAGGTCTGATGGAGACCCGTGCTTCTGAGATGATTACAGAAACCTATCACCAAGACTTCAGCATCTCCTTGATGTGAAATATCCCTTGGCTTGTGTGCACAGAGGATGGGAGCCAGTATTAGAGATTACAAGAGCTTAGAAGGAGCTGTGCAGAGAGGCATCCTGAATAGCTGCAGAACTTGGCAGCCACCCTGCAAACACTGCTTGCCTGTCCTCAGGCCCTGGTCTGCCTGAAATGGAGCTGCCAGCAGCAGCCTTGCTGTTTTGGGGCCCTGTGGGTTCACTCAGCTCCGTTTCCTATGCGTGCTGTCTACAGTGGTCACAAAACACAGATCAAAGCTGGTCAACAGCAGCCACTTGGAGGCCAGGAGTAGTTTTCACTGCAGGGGAAGTGGAAATGTCACTTGTCCTCGGACAGAAACGCTGACAGCATGGCAGGAACAGCCTAGAACAGTTACCACCACCCCCCCACAGGCCGAGATGCCCAGAGATAGCCACGGGGCTGTATTATCCTGGGGGGTAAAGTGATACCAGCAGCCTCTGGGGAATCTGGGCTCGAATGAATGCTGCCTTTCTGCTGTTAAATAGGTCAGCCTTACCACAAATAATTCATGCTGTGCCCTGGCTCCGGCTGAAATCAAGACGTGCCAGTGTTCACCTGCTGAAGGCAGAGGCTGTAGCAGTAACTGTAACGTGGCAAAGGCCCAGGGTGGCAGGAGCTCAGCCTCTGATCCCTTTTTATCTAATAACAGCAAATGGGTGAAACTGAAGTGGCAGTTTCTGCTGGCTCAGCAGTTTTTCAAGCGGTGCTTTTAGCATTGAGGGGAGACTGACCTCATCCGTGCAGTGAGTGGTGGGAGTGCTGCTTGCTCTTGGGTCCTGGAGAAGTGAGACAGCTGGCTGGCTTGCCTCCTGGCTTGGCTCCTGGCCCAGGGGCTGGAATTGGAGGTGAACAGCCCGGGAGGGCAGTGAGCCATGTTCCTGTCTGGATTTGGTTGTGGCACTGAGTGCAGCCTGAGAGCCCAGCTCTGGGTGTCAGGGCAGCAAAATCCCTGAGGCTTTATAAGAAGCTACAGGCCACTGAGCTTGGGTGACCTGGGAGCTGGAGGCTGTGGACAACTGAAGACCTTTGGAGAGGTTTAAATCTCCAACTGCACTGAAAAATGCACCTGCCAGCTTTTATTTCTGATATTTAATGATTCAAGGGGAGAGCTGTGATATTGCACAATCAGAATGGTTTGGGTGGGAAGGGGCCTTTCAAGGTCATCTAGTCCAACCCCCCACACTGAGCAGAGACATCTGCAACCTCAAACAGATTGCTCAGAGCCCTGTCCAGCCTCACCTGGTTGGTTCTGTCTTGGTAAAGCTGAGCAGTGGCCAAAGCCACCCAGGAGAGAGGAGCTGGAAGATGTGGATGTGCTGTTTGTTGATTTTGCAGCCCCTGGGAGATTTTGATAGCTGCCTTGGCAGCTGGTTCTTGTGAGACTGCTCTTGGGAGACATCCCTGTGGCAACTAGGACCAGTGTGGACTGGGAAGGATGGAGGGAAAATGCCCTGATGGATACCCACTTTCCTGGCTCTGCCGTGTCCTCTGTGAAGGTCTGAATTCCACTGATGCCCAAAATGTGGTTTCCCAGCTCTAAGCTGTCCATGGGAAGCCTCAGTCCTTGGGCTCTGGCCTTCCAGGGCCGCAGACTCGGGCTGCATGGTGCAGTGCCACACCACACAGGCTCTGCCAGCCTGGGGCTGGGCCCTGGGGCCAGGCTGCCCCTCTGCTCAGAGCTGGGAGCTGCCTGGGGCAGGCAGGGCACCACAGGCCAGCTGAAGGCTGCCAGAGCTGCCACAGCTCCGGGCAAGCAAGGGGAGAAATGGGAGTGCTGGGCTTCTCAGAGATGTAATGAACTGAGTGGATGAATGAAGGAATTAATTTCTGCTCCACTGTGGGGAGACACCCCCCCTGTAGTGTTTGGGCCAGTTCTGGAGCCCCCAACACAAGAAAGACATGGAGGAGGGCAAGAGGAGGTCACAAAAATTACCCGAGGGGGGAACCCCTCTGCTGGGAGCCCAGCAGGAGAGAGTTGGGCTGGGGCAGCCACAGAGGTGTAGGCTCAAGG
>NW_008589258.1:19655-20894 GCF_000691845.1 Merops nubicus
TCCGGGGGGAGGTTGGCCGGGGCTCTGAGCACCCTGCTCTAGCTGCAGATGTCCCTGTCCCTGCAGGGGGGTTGGACTGGATGACTTAGAAAGGTCCCTTCCCACCCAAAATGTTTCATGGTTCTATGAAGGTGTATCCAGGTCTGGCTGAGCTGGTTTCCCTGTTGCAGCCCTCCTGGTGCAGTGTTTTTGTGCTGGGAGTCAGAAGGGTGCTGATAACACCCATGTTGTGACTACCCCTGAGCAGGGCTCACACAGCACCAAGGCTCTTTCTAACATTCCTCCCCCAGTGGGATGGGGGGGCAGGAGCTTGGGGGGAACATAACCAGGACAGCTGACCTGAACTGGCCAAAGGGATAGTCTGGACCACATGACATCCGCTCAACTATAAAGCTGGTACAAAAGAGGAGAAGGAGGGGGGTGAGCTACTCCTTGGTCTTCCAGAGCAACTGCTACACGTTTTGGAGCCCTGCTGCCCAGGAGGGGGCCAGACATCACCTGGGGATGGGAAGTAGAGAATAAATCGTTGGGTTTTTTCTCTCCACTCCTGCACACAGCATTGCCTGGCTTTGCTTTCTAGTTAAACTGCCTTTGTTTCTACCCACAAGGGGCTTTGTCTTCATCTTATTTTCCTTTCCCCTTTTTGCACTGCAGAGAAAGAGGAAAGGGGGAGGCTGATAGAATGGCTTGGTGGGCATCTCTTGCTCAGCCAAGGTTAACCCACCACAGAGGTTCTGTCCTGTAGGACTGTGGAGTCCTGTGCTTGAAAACAGGTTTGTTGTGCTGTTGTTACTGTCCTGCCTTGCAAAGCTACAGTGCAATTTCAGGCCAAAGCCCGGGCTCAGCTACCAGCAGTCAGGCTGGAGCAGCCTGCCAGGTACTTGCAGTCAGTGGCCTGTGCTCTTTGCTCTCTGTGTCAAGGTGGAGACAGCTGCTGGGAGCTCTCAGCCCCTGGCTGCCAGCTGCAGGGAAGCAGGTACAGAGGGGGCGGGTGGCCCCTGTGCCCGGGATGGCAGCTGAGGGCACAAGCTCAGGAGTCACTGCCCTGGACTCGCAGGGGTGTGAGCGACAGGACGTGGGTGATGAGGGCAGAGCTGATGCTGCCTTTGGAACCTGGGTCCTCCACCAGAGACACTATGAAACCTTCCCTGGGGGTGGCTGCACTGGCCCGAGCGGATGCGGGGACACGAGTGGCGGGGCTGGCACAGTCCAGCCTGTGGCAGAGAAGGGAGAAAGCTG
>NW_008589258.1:20921-26550 GCF_000691845.1 Merops nubicus
ACTGCTCTGTCTCCTGGCTGGGGAAGCAGTGGGGAAGCTGAGCTGCTTCTCCATGACCTGTCTCTGTCTGTCTGCCTGCCCCTGCAACGGGGTCGCTGGCAGTGTGGCACGGCGTGGCCCTGGGGAGATGGGCAGCAGCCCTGCAGATGCCAGCAGCAGGGCAGGGCCTGGGGCTGACTCAGCCACCATGTTTTTAGGCTCCCCGGAATAGCTCCCAGCTGCCCTGGCCTTTCCTGAACAGGAAGGAGCCTGAGATGGACGGGCTGTCCCTGCCCAGAGCAGGGCTGTCCCTCTCCCCCTGACACCCAGGGCAGGGCTGTCCCTCTCCCCCTGACACCCAAGGCAGGGCTGTCCCTCTCCCCCTGACACTCAGAGCAGGGCTGTCCCTCTCCCCCTGACACCCAGAACAGGGCTGTCCCTCTCCCTGTGACTCCAGCCAGGGCGTTTGGCAGGGGGGCAGAGCCTGGCAGCAGAGTGGTTTGGGGTGCAGCCCTGCCTCTGGGGAGGCTCGTGGGTGCTCCCTGGGGTTCCCTGTGCAGGTCTGACACTTGTCTGTGAGGGGAAACTGAGGCAGTCTTGTGCTCTTGGGACATGGAGCATTGAGCTGGGCTGTGCTCTCCGATGGGTGATGGCAGGAGCCCAGGGTGTGGGTGTGTTAAGGGAGCCAGGAGTGTTTCCCAGCAAGGACCTTCAAAGGAACATGGGGCCAGTGCAGCTGCTGGCCCATGGCTCCTTCCCTGGCCAGTGCTGGGCAACCCCTGGTGAGAAGCAGCAAGCACCACGGGCACAGCTCCCTGTGGCCACGGACAAGTAGGGCGGCAGGGGCATGTGGGACAGTCCTGTCACATCCCCCTGAGCTGTAAACCCCTCAAACCCCCACGGGGTGAATGTGAGCTGCTCCTTCAGGTGAGCAGGCCTGTGGTTTGGGTGGGGGCTGCAAGAGCATCTCAAAGGGGGGTGTCACCTCCCAGCAGCACTTCTGGAAAAAGGATGGAGAAAGGGGAGTTTGCATCTGCATCAGAGGACTCCTCTGCTCCTGCATTCCCCTCCCCTTCAGCAGTGCTTTTGCCTCTCCTTCTTGAATTTGTGTGTTAAATAAGAACAGAGCAAGAGGGAGCAGTGTGTCCCTGCTCCCTGGGGGGGCCCAGCAGCCAGCTGTGCCCTGGGCAGGGCTGGGGGACAGGGTGATGCCAGGCTCCCTGCTGGCACCATCCCTGGCAGTCTTGCAGAGGGCTCATCCAGCCCGTGTTGAGGGAGGATCCTGGGTGTCCCTAAGGCTGAACATGAGCCACTGTGTGCCCAGGTGGCCAAGAGAGCCACCAGCATCCTGGCCTGGGTCAGAACCAGTGTGTCCAGCAGGAGCAGTGCAGGGATCATGCCCCTGGGCTCAACACTGGGGAGGCCACAGCTGGAGCACTGGGGTCAGTGTGGGCACCACAGGATAAGAAAGACCTTGAGGGGCTGGAGCAGGTCCAGAGAAGGGCAACAAAGCTGGGGAGGGGTCTGGGGAACATGGCTGGTGAGGAGCAGCTGAGGGACCTGGGGTTTTTAGTCTGGAGAGAGGGGGCTGAGGGGAGACCTTCTGGCTCTCTACAACTCCCTGAGAGGAGGCTGGAGTGAGGTGGGGGTTGGTCTCATCTCCCAAGTAACCAGCGACAGGACAAGAAGCAATGGGCTGAAGTTGCACCAGGGGAGATTTAGATTGGAATTTAGGAAGAATTTCTTTGCTGGCAGAGTGGTTCAGCATTGGCCCAGGCTGCCCGGGGTGGTGCTGGAGTCCCCAGCCCTGGAGGGGGTCAAAAAATGTGTAGAAGTACACGTAGTACTTGGGGACATGGTTTGTTGGTCACAGTAGTGTTGAGTTGATGGTTGCACTTGATGATCTTGGAGGTCTTTTCCAACCTTAATGATTCTATGATTAAATGCCCAGCTAACCCATCTCCCTCTTGCCCGTCCCTGGCAAGTGGCTCCTGCTCCAGCGTGGCCACAGCAGTGCTGGCACTCGGGGGGGTGGTGCAGGGAGGGGGGCTCAGCCTGGAAACCCCCCTGCCTCGTGCTCTCCCTTCCCACATCCTGAGCAGTAACTTCAGAGAACAGCGAGCTGGGCTCTGTGAGGACACGTGGGGGGAAGGGGAGAGGAGGTTTGTGAAACTATCGAGGCTTGGATCACCCTTCAAACATCTCAGAGCAACACCATGCTTCACCCACACACCCTTGTCTTGAAATAAGTGAGGGGGCTGCTCTGTAGCATCAGCTCTTGCTTGTGTTACACGCTGGTTTGGGGTTTGGTTGTGTTTTAAGGGTGTACATTGTGTGAGAAAGGAGACAGCCCCTGGCATAACCCAGCTGCCCACTTTGCAACAGAAGGCACTTACCCATGGCACTGGGCTCATCCTTCATTTCCAGAGCAGTACTTGGGGTGTGAAGGGCTCAGCCTGGCTGCTGGAGCATCTGCAGGCTGGTGATGGGGGGTCTGGCCATGGAGGACCCTGCTCAGGTCTGTGCTGGGGGGGTGCTGGTCCCCAGTCTGGCAGTGCCACGTCCACGCTCCGGGAAAGGCGCTCGGAGGCAGTGGGGACCTGGAGCTGCTGGGGGGTCACGTGGGGTCTGTGCTGAAGCCCTGGTGATAACACACTGGCCAGTGGTTTAGGGAACTGGAGCTCGTTACAGAAGAGCTGTGGGAAGGTGCTGAGCCAAGGGGCTGGTCTGGAGCTCACTGCCCTTGGCTGGAGGACACTGTGCAGCACCGGGGAGCTCGCTCAGCCCATGGTGGCCCTCAGGGAAGCTCGTTATTTGCTTCCCAGAGGGGAGGCCAAAGCAGGGTTTGCTTTTCCCACATGGCCTGGGTCATATCTGGACACTTGCTCTCCCAAGCTGGTTTGTTTTGGGTCCTGTTTTTGCAAAGAAATGCAGCAGGGCTGGAGGAACCTGGTGAGTGTGTGGAGGGGCTGCTGGGTTTCTCAAGGTGTCAGTGGTGCAGGAGGTCGGCTACACCAGTTGCAGTGAGTACAAAATAGCCCCACTTGTACCTGCTGCTCTCAGACAGAGAGATGCTTCTCCTGATCCAAGATAAGGGAGTAATTCAGCTCTGTGGAGGCTGCCTCCTCTCCCTCTCCCCTGCTGCAGCTCCAGCCTTCCTCAGCCGTTGAGGAGCAGGGCTGTGGTGTGCCTGTACCCACACGGGCTGGTCTCTTGGGACACCTTCTGTCTCTCTTGCCCTGTGGACAGGTTGTACATGCAAAGGTAGAATTTGGGGGTTTGTCTTTCATTTTAAATCCTACTTATACCTGAGTTGAACCCAGGCAGGGAGCTGGCTGTGTTTTCCAGCTGACTTTACTTTTGGCAGCTTGTTAGTTAGCTAGAAGGCACTGCAGGGAATTCCTGTCTGCTCCACGTGCTTCCTCTGCTGGCAGGTTTCTTCCACAAAGAGCTAAAATGAGGCAGCTGTGCATCACCTCTCCCTGGGGTGGTTCTCTGACAGCCTGGCACAACACCCTCATGGCCAACAGTTGGCACAGGGTGACGATCCTGTCTTCCAGCTGAGTTTAAAAAGCTTAGTGACTTGACTAAGCAGGTGTTGAGAGGCTTCATAGAGTCACAGACTGGTTTGGGTGGGAGGGGACCTGTCAAGGTCATCTAGTCCAAACCCCCTGCACTGAGCAGGGACATCTGCAACCAGAGCAGGTTGCTCAGAGCCCTGGCTGACCTGACCTGGGATGTTTCCAGGGATGGGCTATTGGCCAGTTCTCTGGGCAACCTGGGCCAGGGGCTCACCCTCCAGTGTTAAAAATCTCTTCCTTCCCTCTAGTCTAAATCTCCTCTCTTTTAGTTTAAAACTGTCAACCCTTGTCCTGTCACAACAGGCCCTGCTGAAAAGAGTTGGGTCTCTTGTCCTGTGCTCAGGAGCTGCTGTGTGAGCAGGAGGCAGTGAAGCAGCAGGTGATGCTCCAGGACCAGCTGAGGGCAGGAGGGTTCCCGTGGGCACTGGTGAGCTGATAAGGATGTGCCGGTGCCAGGATCAGGAGAGTAACTGCAGGTTCAGCTCAGGAAAACCATGTGGAAGGAGCCTTGGGTCACAGCAGCTTCTGCAGCACCTCCCAGTTCCTCGCCTCAACAGATCCCTGTTCATGCTCAGAGCTTTTTGCAGCTTTGCCATACCACCAGCTCCTGCTAATTCCTTGAAAATGTCACCGAAAATGCCGACACAGAGATTTGTCAGCGGTGGAGCCTTTACCCCAGCCTCAGGGCTGGGTTTTGGGGTGTGTTTTCCTCCTCTCTCTGCACCTCCTGTGTCACAGAAAGGTTTGTCTGGGCAGCATTAACCTTGCTGGGGCGCTGGGGGTTGTTCCTGTTGGCACATGTGCAGATCCCAGTCGCTGCTTTGGACGGGGAGGGTGCTGGGGAGGGTGCTCCCCTGCCCTGTGGCACCTCTGCTCCGTGCCAGCAGAGCTCTGCTTCCAGCACGGCGAGGCTGAGCTGGGCACTGAACCTCTCCTCTGCACATCGGGCTCTCTGGGTGCTGGCAGGTGGCTCTCCTGCCTGGCAGCAGCTCCGAGGCACCTGCCTGCTGCGGGGGTGGCACTGGCAGGCCTGTGTGTTTACCCTCCTTTGTTGCAGTGTGTAATCCTCTGCGTTAGCTTAATCCACCAGAGACTAAACTGGAGTCCTCGTGGTGCCCCACATTGCCTGAGGTGCCCTGGCACAGAGGGCATTAACACGTCCCTCCTGACGTCTCTGAGACAGCCTCCTGCAGGCTGGAAGGGCTCTGACCTGGCTTACGTCCAGTGTTCAGTTTCTGGGGTGCAAAGGTGGGTGAGGAGGGGTGGGGATGAGCAGGGTGCTGGCTCTCAGCACTGCAGTGAGGGGGATGGTCCTTTGGGCGGCTGGGGATCAACGCCCTGCAGCCCAGCACAGAGGCAGGGCTGCCTGTTCCCCACCCCAAAAGGGGGGAACACAGACATGCTGCAAGGAGAGCACCCGAGCTCTGCATTGGCACCGTGGGTACCAGCCTAACTCAGCACCTCCAGAGAAGCCTGACTTCCCTGGGGGAGAGGGAGGGCTGATTTTGGGCAGCAGGAAGACTGCACTGGTACAGGCGATGGCAGGGGACCAGCAGGCACCAGGTACCTTTCTGTAGATTCTGCGTGGCTTGGCCAGCACAGCTCATGCATCACTGGCTGAGCAGCCAGAGAGGAATTGCCATATGGCCCCTCCTGCTGCTCCTCTGCTAGAACCAAAAAATACGTGTACTCCAAAGGGTCAGCTTGTTCCTGCTCTAGTGTCCACGTGTGCGGCTGCAGGGAGCAGAGCCACTGCTATTGCTCCTGTGCCCAGGGTGCAGGGACACCTTCTGCTCTTCTGCTCTGCTCTGGGGAGACCCCCCTGCAGTGCTGGGGCAGCTCTGGAGTCCTCAGCACAGCAGAGCCAGGGACCTGCTGGGGCGGGGCCAGAGGGGCCCCAGCAATGACCCGAGGGGGGAACCCCTCTGCTGGGAGCCCAGCAGGAGAGAGCTGGGCTTGGGCAGCCTGGAGAAGGCTCCAGCTGGGACATCTGGTGGCCTCCAGGACATCAAGGGGGCCTGTCAGAAAGCTGGGGACAGACTTTGGAGAAGGACATTTTAGGACAGGAC
>NW_008589258.1:26757-27466 GCF_000691845.1 Merops nubicus
TTCCCACCCAAAACCACTCCTATTCTATGATTCTAGGCACCTTCTTATGGCTACAGAGCAAAAAGGACTCTCCTCTTTGGGGATGACAGGAGTGATACACAGAATATTCATCTCTTGTGCCCTAGTCTGGCCGAGGTGTGTTGTACCACACGCCGCCGTCGCCGGGCCTGGCAGCCTGCTGTGTGCTCAGCTGTCTGGGCTGTCTCTCCCAGGGCACCAGAGCGTGAGATTTCACAGGGGTGAGTAATACAGCTTGGCTGAAGCTGTCGTGTTTGTGTATCAGTGACCCAGGCATCTCCCAACACTCTCCTGGCTTCTGTTCCTCTGGCACCGACCCGAGCTCCTGGCTTTGTGGTGGTGGTGGCCAGCCTCGGGAGGGATGGCTGTGAGCCCCTGTGGCTGCCAGCTCCCCAGGCTGGACAGGCTGGGGCTGGGGAGCCAGCCTGCAGGAGGGGTTTGGCAGTTGTCCCTGTGGTGGCACTGGTTTGAAGGTGCAGCCCTGGCAGGTGCTGTAAGAGCAGCCTGCTTGGCCGGGCCACTGACCCAGGAAGGTACAGAACAGCCCAGGCTGGCGCAGCAGGTAAGGCTCCGTGTCCTCCTTCGTGGCTGTTGGGTTGGTTCCTCCTGAGCCCCAGCCCTGCCCTCAGGCCGAGGCTGCCAGAGGAGCTTGCCCAGCCCTGGGCTGGCAGCTGGCAGGGCGGGGTGTGGG
>NW_008589258.1:27689-31220 GCF_000691845.1 Merops nubicus
GTGTGTCTGTGGCACCCGAGCATGGGGAACCCTCCCTGGATCAAAGTGGAGCGGCCTGCGGGGAGAGAGCTGCTGCCAGGAGCTGGGTGGGCACTGGGGCACAGCCACCTCAAGCTCTGCCTGGGAAGCCCCTAAATCCCAGAGAAAATGTGGTTGTTTCTGTCCCTGCCCTGCACAGCAGCGTGACCCTGAGGTCCCGTGGGCTGGGCTGGGCTGGGGGCTGTGTTCCCAGGTGCTGGGGATGCTCTAATGGCTCTGGTCGGGCAGGGCAGCCCTGCCTGGGCACAGGGCTTGGGGGCAGCCCTGCCTGGGCACAGGGCTCGGTGTCAGCCCTCTGGATCCAGGTGTTTCCTTTCTGCACGTGCTGAGTCCTCCCAGGCCTCCTCCATGTCCTCTGGCACCAATGAACAACCCCCCATTGCAGCTGAGTTGTGAACAGGAGAGTCAGTCTGCTTCTGGACAGATTTCCACTGAACTGAGGGAAATCTCCAAGGTCACTCTCCAGTCAAGTCTCCACTGGATTCAGGGAAATCTCCAAGGGCTGTGAGACAGCTCTTCCGCACTGTTACCCTGTTGTTGCTGCTCCTGCTCTCTGGGTTTGGTGTTTTTTTTTTTTTTCCCAGGCTGTCTGGAGCAGCAGCTCCTTTCCCTCCAGGAATTTTCAGGGAGCATGTTTCCAAAGGCTGTGTGGGGGTGGCTGATCCTGGCCACTCAGCTCCTGTTGGGAGGAGAGGCTGCTGCAGGTCTGGCCCCAGGGCACAACCCGGCTAATCCAGCTGCCTCTGCCACCTAATGACTCTCTCAAGGTATTTTTAGCTGCATGTAAACTTCAGGAAAAGCTTTTTCGTGGCCGGGCACACTGTGGCCTTTGTTCAGGCTGCTGGGAATGGGGAGGCAAGGGCTCAGTGGGGCCACGGTGGCTCGCACAGCCCTTTGGAAGCTGCTCAGGAGCCTTGCAGCCTGCTGTGTGGGGCTGTCTGAGACCCCTCAAGTGATGTTGAACTCCTGCCGGCCTGCTCTGGCCTATGCACCCTCTGTGGCTTGCTTTGGTGAAGCTTCTGGGTCAGGAGTAGCTCAGAAAGGAGCTCTCAGAAAGGGCTGTGCCTCCTGGCTGTCTGCATGTCAGAGGAAAGATCTCACCTCTGCCTGCTGCCAACAGCTGTCTGCAGCAAAGTCAACTTGCAAGTGAAATTAGCACATTAAATGTGTCAGCTTTTTACTCGAAGCTCTCGGGGCTGGAGGAAGAGGGGCTGTGTGTGGCTTCCCATGGGCTGTGTCCCCCCTTGCAGCTTGGGTGCTGGAGTTGCACAGCAGATGCAGCTGGGCAGGCAGAAGAGCTCTGCGTGCTGTGCCCGATGCTGCGTCTCCCCTGCAGTGACCTGGGGATCTGTGCAAGGCTTGTGTGTGGCTAGCAGGGCACACATCACCCTGTCCTGCCCTCATGGTGGCTGTGGGGGACAGGGGAGAGCTGCAAATGTCCCTTGCAGGGTGATGAGTTGACTGCAGCTGCTGCTCTCCACGTGAGAAGTACCTGGGTGCTGGCGCAGGGTCGGGCAGTGCCCTGCCTGTGCTCGTGGGGTGGCTGGGATGAGGGAAGATGCAGATTTTTCCCATTATAGCAAGACTAGTCAGCATTTGGAAATGGAAGCTCAGCTTTTAGGAGTAGAGCTGCCAGCTGGAGAGTTTAAAAGCAGTTGCCACCTCCCTTCCCATTATAAGGGGGCACTTGGCTCAGGACTCGCCAACTTTCCACCTGCCAAAGGCACCAGACACATTGCAAAAAGACCAAAGTGGCTTTGTGATCCCAGGCAGGTTGCACATGGAGCCTCCACTGTGTCTGTGCTGGAAGAACTTCTGCCAGGAGAGGCAAGCAGGAGCCTGAGGAGCAACTTGGTGTGGGGCTACTGCTAAATTTCTGCCTCCCCTCCTGCCTGCAGCAGGAACAGTAGGACCCGAGCTCCCCTGTGGTCCCTGTGCCTTGTTGCTCTGGATCATGCCCGTGCTTTCACAGCAGTCTCCTGCCTGGGTCAGGATGCCCAGCCAGACACAGGGCTCAGGGTGCTGCCACCCATCCTGGCCCCTCCACCAGCAACCTGCCCAAACAGCTCCTGTGCTTGCAGGGAGGGCAAGGACCACAGGTCCAGCTGCAGTTCCAGGGCAGGACCTGGGTGCTTGGCAGCTGCTGGAACGTTCCCCGTGTGTGGAGGAGCTGGGGGCTGGCATAAAGACACTTCTCTCTCTCTTTGGAGGAAGGAGAGTGTGGGTTGGAAGGAGCTGGTCTGAAAACCAGAGCTGCTGCTGGTTGCCCCCAGCATCTCTCTGCTGATGGGGTGGAGAGCAGAGCTCAGGGCGTTCCTGCATGACACAGGGCTGAGGTCTGGGCTCTGCTGCCATGCCTTGGGTCCACGTGAGCTGTGGTGGGGCACACTTCAGTCTGGGAGAGCTGCTCCTGGGACTCATCAGTGACCGTGAAGAGCAGGAATTGCCTTTTCCAGCCCTAGTGGGCAGCTTGTTGCAGGCAGGAGCTGTGGGAGGGATTTGCAGGTGGGGCCACAGCAGGTTGGAGGATGCTGTGAGCCAGCAGGCCTCTGGGGGCTTGGGCCTGGCCTGAGCTCTCAGGGTGATCTGTGTTGACCTGTGGGCAGTTCTCATCTGGTGTCTTACTCAGAGGCTGTGCTACCTGTGTGGAAACTGTGTCTGTGCCACCAGGTCAGGTGGTGGCTTCAACAGCCAAACTGCACCCTCTGAGAGTGACCCTGGCCACACGTGGTGCTGTTGGGGTGTTTCCTGGCTTGGTGCTGCTGCTCAGAGCAACCTTCAGGACCCAGGGTTTTCTGGAGGGGCTTAGAAACTGTGAATGTGAAGTGCCAGCCCAGCTTTCTGTTGGTCCACATGAGCTGGGCAGGAGCTTGGCCAAAATTACATGTTGGGTAATGCTGCCTGGAATGTAGAAGAGGAACTTTGACTTTGTGGAGTCAGGGAGCAGTTCCCAAGGGTCCTGGAAAGGCTGTGAAGTTTCCTGCTCCTAGCAGGAGACTTGAAATCACTGCTTGTACATTCATCTCGGGCTCTGCAGGTCAGGCAGCTGGAAGGTCTCAGGGTCCTGGTGGAAACAGGGGCATCTACCCTCTGGGACTCCTGTGTCCCTTCCTCCTGCACTGCAGTGACAGGACTTGACCCTCTCCCTTTCAGACAGAGCCAGTGCCCTTGCTGCAATGCAGACGGTGCACAGGAGAGCTGATGTATTCCAGTTTATCCATTTGCTTTCCAGAAGTAAGGATAACAGAATCATAGAATCATAAGGGTTGGAAGGGACCTCAAAACAGGTATGAGCTCAGCATTGAATGGTGCCCAGGAAAATGCAGAAACCCGCGGAGCAGCACCCGAGCCCTGGGTTAGTTCAGTCATTCCTCTCAGCCAGGCTTTACCCAGTAACCCACAACCAAAGGCACCTGCTGCACCTCAGGCTGCTGCCTGGCACCCGGCGAGGCTGCTCGGGCTGGCACCCGGGGCGGTGCCCGCAGCCCGGGG
>NW_008589259.1:0-8646 GCF_000691845.1 Merops nubicus
CGCTCGCCGTAGCAGCGGGGTGCACCTAGAGCTCACCCTCGCGGCCGGGTCAGCTCGACGCTCCCTCCCTCCCCGCCTGTTCTAACCTGAGCGTTTTGTCGTGGTTTTCATTGGAAAAGCAAAATCTGTTCGCAGGAAAGCGCGTTAAAATGTCTATCTGCCCTCCTCCAAACGTGAGGAAGCTTAGGAAACGAGCACTTTTCGTGAGCTCGCCATCATCTTTCTCCCTCTCCTGCCCCTTTCAGACTCACTTTCCTGGCCATGAATGAGTTCTGCCTCCAGGTACTAGATACAAGAGAATGGCTCCTTCTTTCTTTCTGAAGGGGGGAAAAAATCCATTTTAATGAAGAAAATCTTCTCAACTTAAGACGCAATGTTATCACATATAGCTCAAAGTTCACTTAAAAGCTTATGTTTCTGTCTTAAAGAATGTCTTAAAATATGCTTTTCCTTTACTGGGTCTAGGTTTCAGTAAAAACCTGTCCTTCAAAGGTGGTTACTACGAGGGCTCTTGTGCACAGAACGCATCATACTGTTTCTGCACTTATCCCTAGGGAAATAAATTCATCACTGAGTAAAGTTTCTTGTTAACATTCTCTAGATATTTCCCAGGCAGTCACAAAATAAATTGTTTGCAGAAAGGGCAACACTGAAGTCATGTAAGCGATTAAGAATTAGACTTATGACCAGATTTATGATTATTTTTGTTCTTACAGATATTGGTCACATTATAATCTATATTTTTGGCAATGAAGAAAGGCTCAGTAAGAAAAGGATTATGTAGAAAACAGACGTCGGCTTCCCGGACACCTAGTCCCATGTCTCCTGTCAGTGCAAGTACCAGATCTCCATCTCCCCTCAGCCACCAGGCACCTCTGTCTGCTTGCAGAAGCATGGAGCAGAGCCACCAGCAGCTTGATACGACAGCTGAAAGTGTGGAAGCTGCTTTTGAGTGTAAGTTTCATAAAGGCTTTGTGTAAATAACTGCTGCTATGAAAGTACATGCGAAAAGCATAAAAAGCAGTGTTCTCTGAGCTGTGTGATGAAAGAGGTGTGATCTGTTGGAAGGAAGCCTGCAAAATTTGCTTTCATCTTTCTTCATTTTGTGGAGGTGACAGTGATGAAAGCTGTGTAGCGTGATGAGACGTTTCTGCTCCTTCCGTTCTGCGCCGGGGAGCACTGGCAGAGATGTGCCTGGTGCCTTTGGCAGAGGGTGACACCCACCTACTCTAACATGGCACTTCCTGTAAATGCCTATTGTGTGCTTTTTCTTCTCATCCCCTGTCAGAGAGGAATAATTTTCATTGTTTTCCTGGTATTCAGCATGAAGTAAAAGCCTAATATAAAAACTGCCAATTTTTTCACTACTGATGATGGTTTCTGTGTTTAATTTCAGATGAAAATGGTGTTAGTCCAGGAGTTAGGTACATTACTGAACCCCTTATAAAAGCTCTGTCAAAACAGGAAAATTTGGCATGTCTTAGCACACTGAATCTTTCTTCCCCAAAGGATGGGGACAAGAAATTTAAGGTAAGTTATTGAAAATAACAGTTAATTAAAGAAAGTTAAATGAATTTTGATTTATATTTTTTTGTAAAGGGCTAATTTTAAGTGGATGTAAGCACTATATTTTAATTATGTCAGCCTAGTTCTACAAGCAGCTTCTGTTGAAAAACAAAACAAAACAAAAAACCAACAACCTGTCAGTGGAGATGTGCAAAAGAAAAAAATTAGGATCAGTTAAAATAAAGTTTAGAACGCCTTCATTTGTGTAATTTTTTTCCTTTTGTTTGTGCTGGTTTAGTTTTGTCTTTGTTTTTTTAGTGGCAAGTTCTCTTTCATGTATGTGAGACTGGTCCACTGTAAATTTAAAATCTATGCTTCCTCATAGACTGTATCTAAAGGAGGGTTTTAGGCTGCAACAGTGGAGGTGTAATGAAATGTTAGAGTACTTTGTATTTTTTAATTAATAGGTAGTTGTTAATAATAGAAATTTGATTTTCTCTCAAAAAAAAATATAAAAGAACACTGCAATGCTAAGGGTTTAATTTTCTGTTCTTTAGTACATAGAAAATCTGGAAAAGTGCTCTAAGCTAGAGACACTGAATCTCAGTAACAACCAGATAGAGAAGATTGAGAAGCTGGATAAACTGGTGAAGTTGCGTGAACTCAATTTGTCTTACAACAAAATCAGGTAAGCAGAGTCACTGATGGTTTGGTAAGCCCAGATACAGCAGAGCTGATGTTCCCTTATTCAAGACAGTTCTCTCACAAATGTGAAGACTTCATCTGAGTTTCCCACCAGTTGTGTATCAGGACTAACAGGCTTTGGTGAGGTCTTAAAAATCACAAGCTATTAGGTATTATAAGGATAAATATTTTTGGGAGATGCTGTTATTGTCCCATTGCTGTGGTTAAACTTGTTTTCCTAGGAAACCAAGCCAGAAATTTCCAGATACCAGGATGAAGAATGTACAATAACACAATTAAATGCATTCCATTTTTAGTTAAAGTTTTACTGCATATTATTACAGGTAATGTAAGAAGTTTTCTCTTAGGAGAGGAAGCTGAATGGGCTTAAACTCACAAAATTTTTTTTCAGTGTTTTGAGCATGTGGTGTCTTTTCTGGGTGTTATAAAAACACTGAAGGGTAATGGTTCAGATAGTAGAAAAATTCTTTGCTTCCTTTATTTTTTGTTAGTGAATCTTTACATGTGAATTACAATCTTTATACAAGATTGACTTTGCAGTAGAGAAGTTCAAAATTCTTTGCTTCCTTTTTTTTTTGTTAGTGAATTATGATCTTTACATGTGAATTACAATCTTTACACAAGATTGACTTTGCAGTAGAGAAGTTACCAGTAGGAAGTAAGCAAGAGCCGAGCGTATCTATACATGGCATTTACACAACTTCCTCTCTCAACAGGAACTGAAAAGCTCACAACAGCTTTTAGCTACTGCTAGAGGTTCTCAGACTTTAGTTCTATACAGTTGGTTCCTACTCAGAAAATAGTACAGTCATAAGAGCACATTCTACTGTACTTTGTCATATCTATAGATAAATGCCCAAGTAAATGAAACCTTAGCATGTTTTCCTCATTAGCTACATAGTGTTTTAATGAAAACACTAAGAAATGTAATTCTGCATGCTGCCAGTTTACAGCTGACCCTTTCTTTGTATGGGGAAAAAAAAAACAAAACAAAACATCTTTATATTGGTTCATTTGTGTCCCATAACTTTCTTGGGAGAAAAAAGAACAAATTTTGTGTATTAAAATGGAATAACCACACATTAAAATATTTCTTAATATTAAAATGAAGAGACATAAAAGTAAAGGTTTTGCCACAGTGAGCAAAAAAGTCTTGCTGCAAAGATGTGGGGTTTTTGGTTTTGTTTTTTGTCTTAGTGTAGTAATTGGAAATAAATAAGGTGGTGTAGTTGAATTTGAATTGTGAGCCCATGGCAGTAAATAACTGATCTCTTGGAGGATAATTATGTGAGACAGATTTTGCTGTAGTTTATCTGTAATGCCTCAGTTACACTGTAAATTAGCTCAGGTTCATGATAAATTACATGTTTCTTTTTATTTTCAGTAAAATTGAAGGTATCGAACATATGCAGAATCTACAAAGGCTGAACCTTGCAGGGAATGAGATAGAACATATTCCTGTGTGGGTGGGGAAGAAGATGAGATCCCTGCGCATCCTTAATTTGAAACAGAATAAAATATCCTCAGTAAGTGATCACAGTTGGGAACAATAATTGTTCAGAATCTTGTAATGAAGTGGACTGGTATATTTGTACGGGTTGACTTACTGTGAATAATTGCTGAGTGTCTTTCCACAAAGGCTGTTGTGAAATGCAGCCGTTGTGAGCATGGTGAAGTTGAGATCAGAACTCTCCTGTTGTGTCAGGTATTCAGAGCATAAACTTGTATCATGTTGTTCAGGAGAGCACAAGGTTTTGGAACCACAGGAAAAACTTGGTGAAAATGTGGAGACTTGTGTATGTCGTGAGGTGGTGTCCCTCATGATAAGTTAATTATATGGTTTTGGAAACCTGTAAATAATTTATTTGCTTGTATTTAAGACATGGTTAGATCTAATTCTCTTATCCAGGTTAATTTCCATGTTTTGCAACTACTAAAGGGTGTCTCTGAAATGAGGTCACTGAATACAATCCCTGAAGGAATCATGCTACTTAGGAGAAGAGATGAACCAGCTTTGTTTTACTCCCAATGATAAAAGCTCCCTTTTCCTGTAATTCTGGGGGAAAGGAAGGTTCTATATATCAACAGGAGATTGTATGTACCTTGACATTTCCAAGGTCAAGCTTGATGAAGCTTGCCCTCTTTGCAGTGGTATTTTTTCATAGCAGAAACAATTTGATTTGATGAAGTCACTTTGGTAAAAGTACTGTGTATTTGGGTGGGTTTTTAGAGATTCCACTTTAGCATAAATGTTGAAGTATCCTTTGAAATGGACCTAACATAAAACAGTCTATACAGTCAGAAATTCAGTTGTGGTGTTTTAGCTGTTCTTGGGAGGATGTCTAATCATTGTTCCATTTATTTTTATTCAGCTCCATGATATAGCTAAACTAAAGCCTCTACAAGACCTGACTTCTCTGTTCCTTGCTGCTAACCCAGTTGTAAGTCTGCCTCACTACCGCTTGTACACCATATTCCACCTGAGAGCACTGGAAAACTTGGATGGACAGCCAGTGACAAGTTGTGACAGGCAGGAAGCTCTACAGAGGTTTAATTTAGGTAATAGGGATCTGTTAGAACCATAGAGAATGATGACAAATTTAAGTTTAGATGTTAAAGATTTTCTATTTGAATGTTTCTATTGCTTTGTTTTTCAGAAGAGGTAGAAAAATTAGAAAGAGAGTTGGAAAACACAGTAAAGGAGATGGAGAACCTTAAGCTTAATCAGTCCAAAGTGCTTGAGCAACTTCGCCATCAAGATGAGGTCAACAAATCATTAAAAGACAAGACTTTGCAACAGAAACAAAGCTATGAAGACCTACAAAGGTACCTGGACACCAAGAATGAATTGGTAAGATAATCACTTGCACTAAGTAAATATTGACCGTAGTTCTGATGTCAGAAACAGAACTGTTAATGGGAGAGATCAAAGGGCTGGAGATTTGTGTTTAAAATTGAGAGACAAAACTTGGGCATTTCAGCTTTTACAGAGTGATTATTCCTTGATCGGTTCTTCAGTATTCTTTCTGTGGAAAAAGTAAGTATACTGAGCCAGCAATCAGTATCAATCTTGTAATTCATGGCTCATAGTAGCTTATCTGTTTGTCTCTGGTAATTTGGTTTATTTGTTTAAGATTTTGTTGGTTGATGAAAGGTTAGGTATCCTTTAGCTGCTAAATTGCTGGTGTACTGAATCTCTTGTGTTGTTTGGACTTTAAGGGCTGCTGCAATAAGGGAAGAGATTAAATGCTTTTCCAAAAACAAGGTGTGTGTACAAGTTGTATGTCAGCAACATCCCTTGGTTATTAGTTTGAGTAACATCCATTCATTTACTTGTACTTTATTCACATCATCCTAAAATCTTAGGTTGGGCAAGTACCCTTCATTGGTAGCTATAAAATGCAAGAAAAGTCCTACTGACTTGAAAGTGCTTGTTTGTGAATGACCAGATGGGAATTTCCTCTGTGGCTTTTAGTTTCCTTGTTAAAGTTATCCTCTAAAATGTTATCCTTCCAAATCTTTACAGCTAAGAGTTCTATAGCTGTCTCTTCTGCTGACACACACACTAACCAGCAGCCTATTTCTAAAGTGTAGTTTTCAGTATAGTGAGATTTAGCAGCATATAATTTGCAATTTAACCCACTCTGATCCTTTGGATGACAGACTCTGCTTGCTTCTTTCTTCCTGTAGCTGGTGTCTTGGTTTGTCACAGTTCCCTTTCCGCAGAGCCTTTATTCCTCACTGAAGGTAGCCCCTCTGTGCTCCTGGGTTGCATGGCTGTTTTTATTTCTAGGATTTATTTGCATGTTTACTGAAGTAGAAACATTTGTAGAAAGTGTTCCAGTGAGACTTTGTTCACTGTGGTTTTTGGATACAATTTTTTTTATTTTTCTTTTTTTTTTTTTTTCCCTTTTCTTTTCTCTGAAACACTATTAATTTTGGCATTACATATAGCAGTTTTTAAAATCTTTCTTTAAGCCTTTACTTTATTCCAGTCTGTTCTATTTCTTTCCATCCATTAGTCCTGCTTTCCACTGTCTATTGGAGTTTTGCTGCATGTTCTCCCTCAGGTATTCAGTGTGAAAAGTTGATTTAAAAAGAAATCACATGATGGACCTTTATTTTGAAAAAAACCTGAAAACTTCACATCAACTTAACTTTGTGCTAGTTAAGTGCATAGTGTATGCACTTGACAATAGAGAGATTCTGTTTCTTTTTCAGAAAATGAGTATAAATAGTTCCCACTGCTCATTAGTAGCAGTAAATACATTCGTTATTTGGCATAGATTTTGCTAAAGAATTGTACCTGGGTTATTTTTTATCCTAAGTTAGTGGCAAATATATTTTCGAACCTTTGATGCAACAGAAATAAAAAAGGCCTTTCATGTGATCTTGTGTGTTATATTAATTGTGGGGTTCTTGTCTACTCTTAGTTGTCATATTGTATCTTGTAACAAAGTTGCACCTTGTGATATTCTTGATCCAAAATACACCATCTTAACTTTTTCTGATGTGAGCTTTGTTTCAAAGTGAATGCCTTTGGCCTGCTCTCTGCTGGATTGGAATGTATGTGATGGTGAGGACACTTGAATGAATCCAGCTTACTGTGTTTCCTGGTTTCTTAGTTAAAGCAGAAGACGATGGAGCTGACCCGAGCGTGCCAGAAGCAGTATGAGTTGGAGCAGGAACTGGCATTTTATAAGATTGATGCAAAATTTGAGCCATTAAATTATTTCCCATCAGAGGTAATAATTTTAAAATAAAGATCTTTCTTTTCTTGCTCTCTCTCTTGCTTTTCCACCTGGAAAATAAAAAAATAATAGTTTTCCTACAATTCTAATAGATACTGCTTTAATAAGAGTTATTAGTTATGAAATATAAAAATTTCATTATAAAATCATAAATTACAGGATTTTGACCTAAACTGAGTCTGAGTGACATTAAGTGTGTTGAATGTTGTTGTACACACCTATACACATGTTTGTTCACTGACTCTACTTAGTTAAAACATTTCATTCTCATTATTAACCAAACAAATGGTAGTCCTTTCTTCTGGCTTAATTTTGGTGGCCATTTTGCTTTGACAAGTTCCACAAGCCAGAACGTCCTTGAGTTAGACACTATTTCTGTCCTTTTTCTGTTGTTTTTTTCTCCTAGTAGAGCTAACTTCTGTCATACTTGGAAAAAAATATTTGTAGAGGTGTCTGAATGGAAGGAGTCTGCACAAGAAATATAAAGATCAGTAATCATTAACTACAAATAATTTTTAAAGTTATGTCTTAGTAAAGTGTAAGTGCAACAATGTAATGGACTAAGTATCATCTCTATTGCTAGTGAGTCTAAAATACAAAGAGAAATTCCTCTGGTTAAATATCCACTTTTAGTATCCATTTGCAACAAACTGGTTGAATCCCAGCTGGGTTTGTTTGCTTTCAGTTCCATTATAAGATAACAAGAATGTTCAAGGCCAAACAAGTGAAGTGTAGTCTATTTTCTTCTAGTTATTCTAATTTCAAATTGCTTTTCCTTTACTGGCTTCTTAAGAGAGTTAAATAAATGCATATTATGAGTTGACTGCAATCATACTTCTGAGATGTATGAAGTAATATATCTTTACGTCTGTTTCAGGATGTTGAACTTGATAATGTACCTGGTGAAAGCCCATACATTGGTAAGGCCAGGTATAAAAGAAATATGTTTATAAGAGAAGGATACATTGCTAACAGAGCTCAGCAAGTGGAGATTGGAAAAATACAACTAGATGAAGATGACTTTTATAGGAAATCCCAGACGAAACAGCAGCTCCAAACTCTAGATGAACTACTGGAGGATAAAGAAAAAAAGATTCATTCAGGTAAAATCTTAATTTTTACCAAATGAAAATTAAAGTATGTATCTCAGTGTAGTTTATTCCACTGATTAAATGCTTGACACCTACTTGACATAAGAACAGTGTGTCAAAGGCTGTAAGTGCTGTAATTTCTTAAACCCTACTTGATGCATTTTGAGTCAAAAGTGTCACAATTTCTTTTTGCTATTGAGTTAAAATAACTTGGGATGGATGGATTAAATATTATTGAAAAGAAAATACCAGGGAGGTTTCATATTTGCACTAATTTAATTATATAATACTCATTAAAACATACTTTTGGGAAACCAGACTGTATTAGCTTTGATTATTACTGCTTTAAGAAAATGCATTCTGATGAATGTGTTACCAGGAAACACACATATCAGTTTTACACAGATAATAATGCATTTTGTGGGGTCTTGGTTTTTTTGTCTGCAGCACAGAGAAGATTAGAAGAACTGCAAAGTGCAATAGGAAATGCAGAGCAACAAGCTTTGAAAGTAACAGAGGAACTGCAGCAACTGGAGGATGCTCTGGCTCAGAAAAAAGTATGCAAAGAGGTTGCTATGTGCATAGCAAGGGAA
>NW_008589259.1:8677-10870 GCF_000691845.1 Merops nubicus
CAGTGCTGATATAGAAAATATAACTGGTTTCCTCCCCATCCTTTTTTCAAGGGACATTAGTACATCCATTTGTCATGCATCAGAAAAATCTTACAGGTTTTAGACAGCTGTATAGACATAACTGGCAGCAAGAATTAATTTTAAAACATTTATCAGCATTAAACCAAAATTGTGTCTTCCATTTCTTCAACAACTGTCAGAAATAATTGCTATCCTTACTCTTTGAACTTGCCTTAAAATCTATGACCAGGACCTTCCATATTTTAACTTAAGAAGTCATAACTGTTGGATGGGGAAAAAAAGATATTTCAGACAGTCTTCTGAAGACTGCAGGAAGGATTTACACAAGACACTTTTAAGTCTTGTTTGAAAAAACCTACTTTGGGATGATAAAATGAGGGTTCTGATGTTTCCTGATGTGGTGGACTAATGTGATGAAATTTCTGGTTGTCATAAGCAAACTGTCTTTGTTTTCTCTTTTTGAGAAAATGCTGTATTTTTATCTTAAGAAAATAAAGAAGACTCAAAGCAATGAATAGGTCATTTTTAGGCAACCAGTTAGTCTAAACTAGCAGTCTGAATCAACTGTAAAAATGTTGTGCATCCCCTCTGTATTTCCAATTAAACTGGTTTCCCCAACCTCCTAATGCTATCTCCAGATTTCCCAGGCCAACAAGGAAGGTCTTGAACAGCAACTGAGTGAAAAGATACAAATCCTGCATCAGCTACACAAGGAAGCTTTAGAACTGGAAAAGCAAATAGAGAAACAGAAGAGAGAAATAGGGAAAAAAGAGAAGGAGCTTGAAGACTTGCAGAGTTCTCTTGCTTCTCTAAGTCCTGAAGATCCAAGACATGTAAGTAAAACAAATCTTAAGTTTTTATGTACTGCATATATTCATATACTGCAAAATGTAGTAGAGGCTATTCTAATAGATTCCCATTCAGTTGTGCCTATTCCATGAATTATTATATTCTTTTGCTGTGTATCAGTTTCCTTAGCTGTTGTTGAAAGCAGTACAGCTTTTAACAATTTAAAATAAACAATCCAAATCAAACAAAACAAATTTGCTAAAGCACTTGGGCAATTTTCAATGCAGTTGCTGTACAGTGTGTTGAGAACTACATCTTTATGCTTTTCAAAAAACACACTGTGCAGAGCCTTGGGCACAATTTCAGAATAAAAAATCCTTAATGCATCTTTTTGCAGAATTTGGCCTTAAAGATTTTTTTAAAGGTCTGTGTTGCTACTACAGGCCTATAGCTGAAGTGCTGCAGTGCATCAAAGAGCTCAAAAGTTTGGCACAAAAGTTTGTTTGCAAGAGGTGGGCTTAGAAAAACTGCCAGGAGCTGAGCTGGCCAAAGTTGTGACAGCTTATGTTAATATTCCAGGCCATGGACTGCAGGCAGCAGCAGCTGTGGCTTTCCACAGTAGTTCAGCATCCTAAAACTAGAATAAATTTTCAGTAAATAATTCTAATTTTAAAAGGATTCCTACTGCTTTTTCGGAGGGGACTAATGCTGTCACATAGGGCCCTGTCACTGCTGGTAGATTCAAACAAGGTCTCACAGGTCTTGTGTTACAGGGTTGGGCAGAGGTGGATGCACCAAGAACATCTCTAGCTTGACAGTCTCAATTTTGATCTCTAGGGAAGCAAGACTTTTGATTTCTGAGTTGACTGTGTTCAGATACAGTGAATTTTTATATAATTTATGAATTAAAATTAAATGGGATTACTTTTTTAATACTGTTTAAACAGTGTATATCATTTTAAATGAGAGCTTTTCAGACCAGCTTGATGCTTTTCCTAGAATCACAGAGTTGTTTTGGTCGGAAGAGACCTTTAATCTCCTCAAGTCCAACTGTGTCCCCAGCACTGCCAGGTCCCCACTGCCCCGTGTCCCTCACCCCACATCTCCACGGCTTGGAAACCCCTCCAGGGGTGGGGACTCCACCACTGCCCTGGGCAGCCTGGCACAGCCCTGGGCAACCCTTCTGGGGAAGAAATTGTTCCTCATGTCCAGCCTCAGCCTCCCCTGGGGCAACTTGAGGCTGTTGGAAAGAATTTTTTGTGGTCGGTGTCCGTTTTCAGCCCGGCAAACACTTTTAAAAAATGCTTTGAACACGTTTTTGAATTTCCTTTCTCAGCCGTTGGGTGCTGGAGGGGCCGGGCGGGCTCGCAGCGCTCCCGGCCA
>NW_008589260.1:0-5454 GCF_000691845.1 Merops nubicus
TGATTCTATGATTCTATGATTAAATCAAGTAAACAGGTAAATAATCCAGAGCTCAGCAGCCAAAAGTTACATATGGTCCACATTTGGCCACTGGTTTGGACTACTAAGTGGCATTCATTTTGCAGAGCCAGAAGCTGTAGACTCAAGACCCAATTGTGAACAATTTTTTCTGTCCACTTTAGAAGAGACTTTGCCAGCAGGTCAGGGGAGATGATCCTTCCCCTCTGTTCATCCCTGGTAAGACACAGAGTGCTGGGTCCAGTTCTGGGCTCCCCAGTACAAGAGAGGTGGGGACATACTGGCACAAGTCCAGCAAAAGGCCACAAACATGATAATGGACTGAAGCATGTCTTATATAAGGAGAGGCAAGAATGGCTCTTCCCACAATTGTCTGCTAGTTCTTGATCTTGAGAGAATAGCAGCAGGAAGACCAACATTGAATCTGTTGGCTACTTCTTCCAAATTAAGCACTCCTATTGCAAGGCCTTTTCACCTCTACCTGAGCATCCTCAGACTTTCCTCACCCCTTAGGCCAGACCAAAACAATTACATAGCAGGATTGGCTAGGTATGGCACAAAGGAAAGCAACATATAAGGGGAAATCTTCATCTCTGAAAGAATGTACATTTGGGCTGTACCATATGAGAGAGAATCTTCCTTTGCTGTAGTGAGGGAAGGTTGGATGCTCTGAGTAACAGCCTTCCAGAGACAGTCACCTTCTAGTGGCTTCCAGATTGCTGCACCAGTGCATAATGACAAAGCCAACTTTGAAAATCTCTTAGAGACTCCTGGCAGTCTGAACAGTTATCTAAACAAATGTTGAGAGCATGAATTGATCACTACATAAATATTAGTGAGGGAATTATTAACTTAGAATTCACTGAAGTTTTTCAGTTGTATGCGTAAAGTGAGGCCTGGGGCCTTTCCAGGCAGGATAAAAGTGAGAACTGAACGATTGTCCTTCCCTGTTTGAGTCAGGGACCCTGTGGAAAAGCCTGCATGCTCTTACGTAAGAAAGGATTGCAAGGTATGTGTACTCATAAGAAGGGTGAATGAAAATTTTGGGGGCAAACTTCATTATGGTGGTTCCTCATGTTCCCAATACTAGACTTTGCAACCTTAGCAGTCCTCCACTCTCAGTCAGAGATGGATAAGGACATTTATGGGTTCAAGAGTATTGTCTGGAACTCTGAGCATTGTAGTAAGTTAAGAATTGCTAAGCTATATTTATTCTTTTTTAAATGGAAAATTGATTCAGTTAACTGTTAAGTATGTAATATCTCAATGCAGTTTACCAATTCAGGTGGATGTTGTTCTGGCGGTCTTTAAGACAGGGAAACTCACACTGTAAGAGTCTCACATACCTATCTACTTCTGAATGGCCAAATACAGTTAGGAATAAATATGTCTGTTTCAAGTGCCAGAGCTCAGGAAACCACTGTTTGTGTAGATAACGGCTGGATCCCTAGTTTTATTTCTGCTCTAAAGAATGAGATTCTCAGTTATGGGCAGCTTTACTTTTCCTACACAGAAGTTATCTGTCCTCATAACATTGAATAATTTTTCTAAGAATTTCAAGTGAGATTAATTAACTTGTAATTATTCTAAAATGTATCCATTTGGAATTATTAATGATGTTATTATACTATTTGTGTCTCACGTTTTTTCTAAGGTAAGAACTTTAACTGCAGTTGAAACTCACTTACGGTCCTGTTGGCAGCACATATCTGTAGATAGCAGATTTATATTGAGTTAAACAACTAATAATGGCTTCTAATTGGTATTGCAGAATAATACGCAGGGTCAAGTTAATAGCTGTTGTCTGTTCTGAGTGAGGCTTGTACTGATACCATGACATAATAAAATTAATAGGATTGAAGGTAGTATACTCTGTGCTCTCTAGAGTAAGTACATTGATATTTAAATAAATAATGCCTTCTCTCACACTTGTTTTCTAAACCTATAGTTACAGGATAAGTCAGAGGCGATATCTGAGATGCCTAACTGTGCTTTTAAGGTATACAGGCTTAATTTAAGCACAACTTTAATTCTGCTTTCAGAATAATTTAGAAATATATTTGCCCACAGCTTGCTGAAAAGTTGATGAGCATGAATGCTCAGAGAAATGCTTTGCTAAAATGCAGATCAGTGGGAGGTCTTTCTGCTGAACACTGACTCATTCATGAACAACTTATATAAGTAAAAGTTGAAGTGAACAAATATTTTGAGTATAGTGAAAAAAATGGTCTAGAGATTCAACAGTCAACTAGTGCCTGCATAAGGAGGATGCATGGTGTACTACAGTATATTTAACTTGTAATGCTTTTCTTTCATCACAGTATTTAAAGGCAGTAGGAAAGCATACAAGCTTTTTTATTTTTTAATACAAGCCACCAGGGTGCTCAGATGTCCAAGAAGGCCAACAGCATCCTGGCTTGCATGAAAGGTAGTGTGGCCAGGAGGACAAGGGAAGAGATCATCCTCCTGTACTCAACACTGGTGAGGCTGCACCCTGAGGACTGTGTTCAGGTTTGGGCATCTCAGCACAAGAAAGACATTGAGGTGCTGGAGCATGTCCAAAGAAGAGAAACAAAGCTGGTGAAGGGTCTAGTGAATAAGTCTTATGAGGAGTGGCTGAAGGAATCTGTTTGATCTGGAGAAAAGAAGGTTCAGTGGAGACCTTATCACTCTCTGCAACTACCTGAAAGGAGGTTGTAACAAGGTGGGGTAGGTCTTTTTTCTAAGTAACAAGCGGTAGGACAAGAGAAAAATGGCCTCAAGTTGTTCCAGAGGAGTTTTAGGTTGGACAATAGGAAAAATATCTTCACTGAAAGGGTTCTAAAGCAATGGAACAGGATGCCCAGGGAAGTGGTGGAGTCCGTGTTCATGCAGGTGTTTGAAAGATATGTAGATGTGGTGCTTAAGGACATAGTTTAGTGGTGGACTTGGCAGTGTTAGGTTAATGGTTGGATTTCATGATCTTAAAGGTCTTTTCCAACCTAAATGTTTCTATGATTCCACCAAGGGCATACTTTTGTGTCATTGTCTTTTTTCTCACACCCACTCACAGAGTGACATGTTGTCAAAATGGGCGTGCTGGGACTATCGCTTGCCAATAGTAAAATGTGGCTAAGTCTATGCTAATAAACCAGCCCATATTTTTTCCACAAGATATGTGATAATACAAGACAAGTTTTGGGGTCTCCTAGCTGGAACATTGCAATTTCTGAGACAACACACTGGCAACAGCTGCCACCACCAGCCACTGCAACACATTTGTAACTTTGTTTTAGGAATACTTACAAGGTATTTATGAATCTTTCAAATCTTTAAACTCACTCATATTCCCTCTCAACATCAATTGCATTCTAATGCAATTTTTCTCCCTATGAATTTTTCCCAGAAAGAAATTCTTGTGTGTTGACATTTGTTTTCATGCTGCTTTAGTTTGAAAGGCTGAAATACTTAATATAAAGACTGTGCTGCATGATGGCTGATGGAGAGAGCATAAAAAGGAATATACATGATAATGGATGCAGGCTGATGGGAAAATGAGCTGCTACCTCGCCAGGTGAAAAAGAGACAAAGTTTCAGTTCATATTGAGACAACATTTCATTTTTATTTGCTTCTGGGAATTCCAGATGAAAACTTTCCTTGCAGGAAACTTGTGATAAAATCAAAGAGAGTGCCCTGTTTAATATTTGTATTGTGGCCTCAAGCCACAAGCTATTGTTTACACACATAAAACTGAAAAGACAAAAAGAGGTTAGTGGAGATGAAATATCTGCACTTATTTGGCATACTGCATTATGCCCTTGCACCTTTTCTTCTTGGCAGGAATGTACAATTTCTCACTTAAAACTTTGGCATTGTGCTATTCTTTCCCTCTTTCTCTTTCTCTTTCTCTTTCTCTTTCTCTTTCTCTTTCTCTTTCTCTTTCTCTTTCTCTTTCTCTTTCTCTCTTTCTCTTCTCCTTCTCCTTCTCCTTCTCCTTCTCCTTCTCCTTCTCCTTCTCCTTCTCCTTCTCCTTCTCTTTCCATGAAACTCTTTCTCCTTCTTCTTTACTCCTTTTTCTTTTCTTCTAGTAAGCCATGTGATACTTACTCTTCCTGTTTGGATTCATCATGATGTCAATATGCACCCCTAAACTAGAAATACGGAGGAAATAATTTGTCTTGGCTCTGTCGCTGACCTGCAGAGCTTTTATTATTTCCCTGATTTGTTGTTATAGTTAATTCTATTACTACTTAGGCCTGCTAATACAGCACAAAACTGAAATGAATTGATAGTAATGAGAAGCTTTTAGAGGCAACATTTAAGCTATAATGACCCCTGAGTCAAACATTTCCTGGCAGCTAATGACTGGCTGGAAGAGTAAAAGGTTTAAGATAAACCCAGGGGCTCTTAACCCAAGCCACCTTTAGCTGCCAGGAAATGCCTGACCTAGAGATTGCTAATGCTATTATACATCATAAAAAACATAAAGAAAATCTAATTACCTTCTTGCATGTTAGAAAGCTAAAAACTGAGCATCAAGTTGCCATGGATTAGGTTCCTTGTTTCCAGCACTTGTGTTTTCCTAGGTGCTAATCATTAGTTTAGTTATCAAAACAGAAATTGATAATAATTCATTTGGAGTCAGTAATGTTATTTAGTGGTGACTGTTCACCCTTAGGTATATGCCCAGGAAAGTCCCTTTTGCACCACACTAAAATCATTATAAATACTTAAATTATTATAAATATAAGTGCTAACCATCAGTTCAGTGGGATCCCAAGGATAAGTTTCACTATGACCTTAAGACTACTTTTTCCATCTTTAGACACCTTTTGTGCTGATACAGGAATAGCAAATATTTAAAATTTTTACATTTTTACATCTTCATTGCTGGCTAGACAGGGAACTAGTCTGTGAGCCAGCCTAGTTGCTATTCCAGAAAAACAAAAAGACTCTCTATTTCATGACCTCATGATTAATAATTTTTCTTTGATGTAGCTTCTGATATTTGAGATGCTTGATTTTTTTCCCCTGAAACACAACCTATGAGGTTTTCTTCATTTTACATTAACCTTTATATATGACTCTTCCTTTTCCCACTGCTTCTACCTCATCCACTTTCTTATTCTTGTTCTCTTTGTAAACAAGTATCACCTCTTTTGACAGCTGTCCTAGTACTCTCTGAGACAAAGCATTGTTTAATTATTTACGAAGGGGAATTGTTGCAACAAAGGAGTTCCCAGAGCAATGTGTTTGGATGGCAACCACTGCTGGACAAGCAGAGAGCTGGAGCTATCACCTGAAAATGGAAGGCAGGTTAAAAGAAAAAAACAGTCCATTAGGAAAATGTTACTCTCTTCCCTGAGGAATGACTGGGGATGACAGTATTTCTGCTGTGTGTTTTATCTAGAGTACAGATTGCACAGCACAGCTATTACCTGGGGGGGGCGGGGGGG
>NW_008589260.1:5485-26098 GCF_000691845.1 Merops nubicus
TTTTTTCTTTTTTCTCCTGTAGAAACAAATGCTTCCACCAGCTCCAGTTTAGCTCCAGTGTGAAATTTCATGTGTCCCCCTTTTCTGAATATTTTCCAAAATGTTTTATTTTTTGTGCATATATATTCTTACCCTGGTGAGCTCAAGGTTCATTCTTGGGTAAATGTTTTTTGTGATTTGTGTATCCCTCGCTGATTTAAAGTCCTAGAGAAAATAGAAAGCTAATAAATCAAAGCAAATCCATCAAGAGATATACAATTCAGATAGCATATGCTTACTTAGGTAAATACAGCAAGACTAGATTAAAATGAAGAAGCAATGTTATAATGTACAGGTTCACAGACATAAAAAGACAAGGAAACACAGACTAGTCTAGCTATAGCCTTTTCCTACTTGACTCCCCTATCCTTTCAGTATGCAAACAGAACATTACGAAAATGTCTATTGACCAAAAACTGGTTGAGCACAAAGATCCTGATATTCTATGCTATCTGCCAATTTACAAAATCTGTCATATTTAAATCCAGTGGCCATTTCTGTTCTTGAGGATCCAATGAGCAATAGCACAGATGCTGCTACTCAGTGGCTTTGCAGTACAGAGATTTAACTCATTTAAAGTGTTCAGCTGCCACAAAGAGCTACATAAAATGCATACTTCCTAACACTATGTATTTGCTGTAAAATGTAACCAGAATTTTGGTTCTTCAGCACCACAGGGTACAGGTTGGAAACACTTACATCACCTCTTTAGCCCCTATATGAATTTGTAAATGTGTCATGCAAAAGGTCGTCAACACTGAAAGCACAAGTGATTTGTAAGCAGGTCTGTCATGTGAGCCAAAACAGTGACTGCCCAAACTATTGTCATTCACAGGACTTCAACCCCCAGGGCAAAAAGCATGGCCCATAGTCCATAAACTTTTTATCCCCACCTCCCTTTGCCACAATAATCTACTAAATAACATGTGTTAAGAGCACTATTTATAATTTCTTAAAATGGTTCTTTCTTGGGCTGCTAAAACCAGGAATAAGCAGTTATGTAGTGCTGTTATTGTTTTGTATTCTAGTTTAATTTACTACCTATTTTGCTAACTGTTTTTAGATACACGGGAAAACCACTGAACTCAGATCAAAAAGAATATTTTTGCACACAGACTTGAAAGTAAGTCTTATATGAAAACCGTTTCTTTGAGCATGATGTTCTTTACTTATTTTGGATTAGTGAAAAGGCCTGGAACTGAGTCACGTTGATTTGAGAGAGCTACTTTTGATCACTGCTGTTTAAATTGCAATGCTATTTTCTCTAGTTACAGCTCCAAGGACAGAAGCCTGCTTCTTGCTTAGAATAACAGGTTCTGTGAGAAAAAGACGCTAACAAAAGGTGTCAATGCAAGGTCTGCTTAGTGCAGTGGGTTAATGAACTAGATTTGCACCTTGGGGGAAGATGAACTTGTAGCTAGTTTTGATCACAAATAGAATAAGAACTGATAATTCTGAACTGGTCCTCTGTGTTTACCTGTGCAGTACAACACCTACACTGTATTTCAGTAGAGGCATCTTGAAATCATTATTACAATGTATTTATTATTCTTCCAGTACCGGAGCTCAGTCAGCACCTCAGCAGAGCAGTGTGCTATACAAACCAGAGCTATAAGACAAAAACTTGCAGCCAAAAAAGGAGTGAGAGATTCTCACCTAGGTTGGAACAGATGCAGAAACTGGTCAGGATGCTACCCAGCAGAACAGAATACTTGACAAAGATGCAGCCCAGATTTTAGCCCTTTACTCTTATGACTGCCCAGCTAAGTATGCACAGTATGTAGTTTGCAGGTCCCCAAAGCCCTGCTCCAGCCCTGGGCACAGCATATAGTACAGGTGGAGGGCCTTATTGGCATGGGGACCCTGGGAAAGCCAGACCCCTGCTTATGGCAAGCAGGAATTGAAGACATACCAAGGTAGCCTCCTCTCTCCAGGTTCTGCTCATCTCCGTCTCTTCCCTCCTTTCTTGTGGCTTAAGACATTAAGCATGTAGTCAAGAGGGTGAGCCACCCCATAAGCAGGGCAATGAATCCAGCAAGGGTCAACAGGAGGTCTCAAGCTGGTGAGATGTTCTGGATTAGAAAGCAGCAGTGGGTCCACAGCATCTCTCATTTCACCTTCCTGTTGAAGTCACACAACACAGCTGGACCTAGAAGAACTGCTATATTTGCACCTAATGAAGAAATGTTACTCTAAAACTTTAGCTTCACTCCTGACAAAGCTTTCCTAAGCTCGAATTGAGCCTGAAATATACCTTTCCTTTTGCAAAGTGTTAGTTAAGCACTATGCAACAACTGAAAGAGAACAGGATCATTAGAGAGCCTGGAAACAGATACCTCTCTGGTATCAGTGCAGTAGTACTTATTTGAAACATTGTTGATTCCTAATCAGTGCCTGAGAACTACTTTCACAGATTGTATCTCAGTCTTGATAGCTGTTGTACAATCACAAACAACTAAAAAAAATATATTGATTCATCACTAACTTTACAATATTTGGCAGCAGAAGGGCCAAAATGCTGCCCATCTGAGATTAGCCAGAAGTGAAGCAAGTGTGAGAAATGGTGAGTGTACACAGCGTAATCTTTGTCCTTCAACACTTCTACAGATTACAGTAACACAGGCAGAAACTGGGAGATGATATTACATAGCAAGACAGGTAGTGAATTCAGATACCAAATGATTATGCATATCCTGTAAGCCCCAAAGGAAAGGACATTTTTAAAGAGGCTGAAAATCTCATTCTGGAGACCAGCGCTCCTCCTTGTTCCAGAAGTGGAAGGAGGCCTAACTTACAGGACATGAAAAGCCCAGTAAAGTAAAGCCTATGGCCTGACTAGGGCTGGTGTAAGACATCCTTTTCTAGAGATGCCAGGTATGCAGAGGATACACATCCTTCCAGTTCCGCTTTTGCTATGCTTGCTTTCACTGTCCACAGATCCTAGATGCTGAAAGACAGCTCATAATTTTAATTTATTACATCACAGAAGTCGGGCCATACTCCTTGAACTTGTAGCAAAGCATGATGACATGAAGTGCTTTGCTTCTGAGAGATCTCTTTCTGCACATGCATATTAACCCTTTCTGTCTTTTAAACATACAAGATGTCTTTCAGAAGCTACTGGTGCATATGAGGAATGGAAATGCTCAGTGAAGCCCTTTACAAAAGAGTAATCAAGAACTGGATGTTAAAAGCCAGGCCAAAAACCCCTTTAAGAATACTATAGCACTGAATTAACTTTCTACTCTTTTTAAGGCCAGCATAGATATCCAGTTTTCAGACTACACTGGGGAAATTTTCTTGGGTTTGTTGAAAGAATAAAGATCAATCCCAACAATGTGCTTCCATTTCATCTGTTTCCCAAAGTGAATAGAAATATAATGCCTGAGATATAACATGATCAATAAACACAAACTACAGTTTAATACAAAAGTTACTTTTCATTACTTTATTCTATAATGACTTAATTTGACATAAAAGATGAAAAATCAAGAAACAAGCCTCCTGTAAACACTAGGTATTTAACAGGAGTCCTCTTCAGGCTCACTGCTGTGAATATGCATGAAGAAGAAAGTTCCCACGTGTGGTATGTTGGAATGCAGGAGCTAACTGAATTCATAAAATTATCCCAATTTCATGGTATTGAAACAGCCATTGGAATAGAACTACCTATAGCCTAATAAAGACCTTGGGGTGTCTACTGCCTTAATATTTCTATTATTTAAAGGAACTGGTAATAGAAACCTGAGGGTTTTAATAATACTGAACACTACATGAAAATGAATACAAACACTTATAACTTCTAATTTAGCACCATAAAAAAAAATATTCCCCTCCTTTTCTGTCTTCCCCCTCACATTTATTTCAAGCAGGATTTTCACTGCAAATGACTTTTCCCATTTGCTGCTACTATCTTCTCATTTAAACATGTATTTATGCCACTGAAAAAAGCATGCTAATGTGTATTTCCTTTTCTCTGTTTTATAGAACAAACTATGGGGATGTTTTCCACATGAAAGGTAATTCTCCATGTCTCATCATTTTCTAATCATGTTTACCTGAGTGCAAGTGCAAGAAAAATTCAAAGTTCTGGTTGATTTGGATTCTTCACTCCCAGCAGTAGAAGATTAATTTCCTGGGACATGATTGGAGAACTTCTGGAGAACTGCTTCACCTATTGGGATTGCAGGTATGAAATATCTCTTAAGGTAAGAGCTTTAAAGGATAAGGTAACTGTAGTTAATATGCTGTTAGTATGCAGTTACTACTTTCAATGTCATTGGAGCTACCCTTGACAGATTTTATAAAAACATAATAGTGTTACTTGTAATTGCTTGGTTGAGGTTTTTTGTTGGTGTGTTTTGTTGTTTTGTTTTTTTTTTCCTCTTATCAATATAGCAGAATGGACTTTGAGACTGATGTTTCTTAAAGCTGCTCTTTCCTTCTTCCGGTCAAGAGTAATCTGTACTAGTGTAATTAAGTACATAGACATACATAAACAAGCTTAACTTCAATAGTGTTGGATCTTTGCACCCAGATGGTGCTCCTGGACAAGAACCAAACTTGTCTCTCAGGATTGTTTTGGGGACACTGAAGTGTGAATCAGTTTTCCAGTGATACTCTTTCAGCTTTTCCATTCAGAAACTCTACGGCAACACTGAAACAAGATTCACAACACTGCAAATAATGCCGTTTACTGGTGGCTTAGGCTGCAGGGTAAATACAAGTGAAGGATTAAAGTTTTATTTTAATAGAGTAATTAGAGTATTCATTGCACTTAAGTACTATTTTGGGGTCAGAGACAGTTTTTTACTTTGTTTTACCCACAAGTGAGTGCAACAGGACACTGAATTGTGATTGGTATTTGAAACCCTCTATAAATAGTAAGTAATGGGGAAATTGAGGCAAGGGACCAAACATGGAGAGTCAGACAGACTTGAAACCAACCTGAAAAAACTCAGATGGCTAGAGTGAAAATTAACTTCACAGCAGGGAGACAATGGCTAATTTCCTTTCCAAATTTGTAAATAAACTGGCTGAGCACCTGGTGGTGGTTATTGGTCAGAGGACAACAAAACGTATTTCTTTGAGGATGGTAAAATATCAGTATATGAATGCTATGTACAGTAAATGAAAATATGAGTAAACCATTAAAAATATTAACAGAAAATAATTTCTGTTAAATCAATAAAATCAAGTACGTTTTCTCCCTCACTGCTTGACTGGCAGCCACTCTGGGGAGATTTCCAGTTGTTATCAGTGCACTCCTCTTGAACTCCTTCAAGACACTTACAAGGATCTGCAAAACACGAAGTCTCTATGGACCCCCTGAAATCTGCTCCAAGTGTGTATCACAGACACTTAAAGCCTTGCAAGGGTCAGGAGTTGATCTTCAGAGAAAACTGTCTGCGTGTTGGGAGGCACATGGGGAGGTTTCCCCTCGACCTGCACCCAGAGGCACAGCCATGCTGGTCACTCATAACCAGACAACAGTGGTGTCCTTGAAAAAAAGCCCCACAGGGTACCCGTGTCCACCCAGGAGGACTGCAGGGAAGGACATCCAGCAAGGAGTATACTGATATGGGTATATCAAGCCCCAGTTGGAAGACTATGGAAAACAGGGGCAATAATCCATTTAAACATGCTAATTTCCATGCATATCTTGAGTGTCAGTGAGACGTTATGATGCACCCTCCCATCAGTGATCTGCAGATAGTTTCTTTAGGGTGCACAATAACTATCTCACACTTACATTGAACACTGGGTGACTTGGGTCCACCAACCACCCAGGGTATTTTGCTGGTAACCTCAGCTGCAACACAAGTTGAGGGTTTCAGTACCTACTCTTCTACACGCTTACCTTAAAGAAATGCAAGGTCGCTTTACAGTGCAGGTGGAATCCACTAAATTCAATATTGGTATCAGAAAGTCTCTAAAACCAAAGAGCTCCCCCTCCCTTATCCACCCAATTATCCTGAGAATGCCAGAGAATTCAACAGCCTCTGGTAAATAGAATGGAGTATTTGAATATAAGAGGAGTAATGTAGTAAAACAAAACTGAAAACCAAACTTACCAAGCTGATAAATTCAGGATCCAAACCAAAAACAAAGCCACTGATCAAAAAAATCTAGCAACTTCTCCTGCAGATCAGAGTCTTCACTGGGGCCTCTCAGCACTTCATGAAAGCAATCCTCCACTCACAAATCAACTCTGTTTCAAAGACAGAGGAGAAAAAGTGAATTTTAAAGCAGTCAGTAGGAAACAGACTTTGTTTCACAGTAAGAGCTCCACTAGGAGTGTTGTGCAGATATAGCATCCAGAAAGAGAGCATTCCAGGTTGAGCATTTCGGGTCGACTACTATATGCTACTAAATGTAATGCAAAGCAGGGAGTTGCTAGACCTTCTGCACAGAGGGTGATGCCTGATATAGACTGTGACCAACAGCGCATGAAAATGCCAGTATAGCCTGGATATTTGGGTTGTACTCTAAAGCATGGGGAATACTGAAAAGCATTTCAACCTACACTTTTTTTTTTTAATTCAGAGGATGGTATGAAACATCTGTCACTAAATCTATGCACTGACGGAAATACAGTATAATTTAGGGTGCTATGTTTCCACTCTACTAGCAGGAAATTAGATGCTTTAGGGTTCGTTTGTTTGTTTATGTGCCAAATATTGTCTTTCCTAATGTTTTTCTTTCAGCTCTAAGATTTGTATAGAAATTATGTGGAGACTGTCATTCACTGTCAATATATATCTAGGCTTTAGTTTCTATATGCCGTATATATTATCAGGACAAATCTCTACATATTGAACTGAAGTACTTCTGTTTAGATGCATATGTCATTACTAGTCTGAGGCTTAGCAGTTACCCTGGGGATGGCATTTGGTCTTTTAGGTCTGGTTGGATCACACTATGAGTGTGAAAATTATTCTGTGTTGAGGACTGTTAGGTCAATGTAATTTCTTCTGCAGTCACAGGAAGTCTCATGTTGCAGTATATCTTGCACCTGGAGAAATGGTTTTGTCTGTAAAGTTTTGTCACTGCTGAGAAACACTAATAACAATTAGTAATAACAATTAGCTCTGCAAGACAGTGAATTTCTCCAGAGATTTTTAAGTACATTGATAAGTGTGAAATGTTTTACCTTACAGTTAGAGAAACTGAGGTACAGGTAAAGTAATTAATTTGTCCAGAGATAAGACCACTGTAACAATGGAAATAAGGTAACAAAATGAGACAGAAATTAAACTATTCCTGATACTACCACTCTCAGGTTCACGCATCAGTCTTGCTGCTTGCTGAATCACATATTTAACTCTTTAGTTAGGATATTGTATTTCAGGTATCATATATTATATGTGGTATAGGAGACCTAACACAGCTCTTTAAAATTTTCCTAAAAATTTATTGCATATTCTGCTTGCTACTATGTATACCACAAAATCATGGTTGGTGACATGACCTGTTGCAACTAAATGCCTTGAGCACAGTGCACAGTAATAGTTTATTTTTGGCATTTATTGTGTAACAGTGAGATTCAAAGATTATGTAAAGAAGTTAGCACCCTCTGAAGGCTGCAGGAGGCTGAATTCCATTCAGCTGAAGGAGAAGCAGTACTTCCATGCAGCCGCTGGAGCACTGGCTGTCTCTGTTTTGCAAAAGGAAACCCAAGAGTAGTGATGTCAGTGTCACAAGGCACAGTGGAGCAATGGACAGGGCAATCAGTCAGTTTGGTGACCAGGATGCAGCTGGAAGGATCTGCTGGTCCTGGTGAACCAGGAAAGGAAATTATGGGATCCACACCACAGTTCAGGTCCAGCTTTATTGTATGCAGAAAATTTTATTTGGCTGCTAAAGCCAGTGTGAAACTACCAACTATTTAAACATGTCAGGCAGGAGCAAGTTCTTGATGTAGGCAAATTCAAGCAGAAACGAGCCCCAAATCTCTCTCCACTCCTTCACCTGCTCCTATAGAGAGACTGCTGTTTCTATTCCTGCCTTATGTCAGGGTTTTTACATTTAACAAACATCACTTAATGCTTGCAGAGCACTTTGAAGATGAAAAGTGCTTTCTGAAGTGCTGAAGTGTTTAGTAAGGACAGCACAGAATTGCTCTCTCAAGCAGACAAAGAAAGGACAATTTTCAAAAAATGAATTGTACATTGATAATATCATTATAAAGTTCTGTGTCAAAAGTGAAAGGGAGCCCATATTGCTGCACTCGTTCTCTGTACTCAGGAGGATTTCACGGTCAGGTGGTCAATTCAATATTTCAGCCTTTTGGCTAAAAGGTTTTATTCTGCAAAAATCTAAAGAGATGAAAAAAAAAATCTAGAAAACCTGTTGAAACAAAACCTTAAAGATACAATACTGGCAGAGAATAAAACTTAAAGGCTTTTACTCTTCTTTTCTAAACTGTTCCTCATAGAGGCTGTTTCTGAAGAATGGGACAGTAAGAAATTTGTAGTTTCACATCATTTTGATGTGAAATCAGGCCAAACTTGCTACACACAAAAACATGGTTTTGTAGCATTTGTATACAATTTGTTTGTGTGTTTTTTTTTTTTTTTTCCCTTGGTTCAGAGTGGCCTAATTTGATAGCAAAACATTTTGTTTGAAAATTTGAAATAATTATCACAAAATAACCAAGGCAAAAGGTAAAAAAGTCCCTAAATTCTAACTACATATTTTATTTAAATAAATTTTAAAAAATTAAAATTACTTCATGCAACATTTTGCAATGATGATTTCAGAATCCTTATTTCTGGTGAAATGTAAAGGGTAAACTTTCATTTTCAAGTTCCAAGAACTTTTCACAGTCTGCATTTAAACATAAAATGGTTCAATGTTATTTGAAAATGGCCCAAATTAAGAGATGAAGAAGACATTAAAAAAAAATGCCCATGACACCATAAATTCTGTTTATTGTTTTAAAGTAGAATGGTGCTTTAAACTAATGTCGTCACTTTTTTTACAATACAAGCCTGACTAATAATCTAGATTCAGATTTCTCCTTCACAAAAAAGTGATGTGTGAACATGAATCACTGAAACTTTTGTATGTAGCTTTTTGGGGTGTTTACAGTGCAATACACACAAGACAATATTATTTTCCAATGTGGAAAGCTGAGAAATTTATGTTCTTTTATGCTTGTTCAAATATAAGTAACATAATTAGCTATATCAGTCATTTCATCACCATTCCTTTCATTCGTAATCCATTTTCTTCATCATCAATTTGAAAGAAGAATATGCCTATTCTGTCTGCTCCATCTTTCTTAGCTACAAGCCACCACATGTTCACGAGGTAGTGCAAAGAAACCTGAATCATCACATCTGAGGTGTACTTTGTTTTCACAACTAGAAGAATCAAAAGCACCAAAGTCACCCTATTCCCACATCCATTGATGGTAGGTTTCAACAGTTGTTATGCTATGATGTTTGTCAGGAATCCAGATTTTGTAATATATTTCCAAACAAAGCTTTATGGAGACATATTTAGGAGTATATTTTCCTTTTGTCACAAATGCAGCCAAAAGAGTTTAAGTCAACAATGGAGATGAAACTTTCAGACTCTTCAGGATGTTATAGTGTACACATGGGAAAGGTAAGAAAATTATCCATTTATGGGTTCAGCACTTGTGGATTCTGTTTGGAAGCCTGCATTTGGGCAAAATAAATCCTATATCAAGGAGATAATACTGTGATAGTAGCAAAGTGAAAATACTTTTTAGGCAACTTCTTTTTAATATCAGCTCCTGTGTTTTTTCTTTCAGGTGCTTCATTTCAGGAGCCAAGATAAATTTTTTTTCTGATAAACTGATGTGTACAAACTATGATCTGCTTGGTTAATTTTTAACTCCATTGCACAACTAAATTGCATTATAATCTCTTGCTTTGTCTGCCTTTAGCAGACACTGAAGGTCTGGAGTTAGTCTGAAAAGCTCAGAAAGGAAGAGAATACATAAACACACTCATAATTTATGTTAATATACTTTAAGAAAGAAAGCCTCAGTGCAAATAGATCAAGCTAGCTTACTCTAATGCAATAAAATAGAATATTTATGGAAATCACAATATTTATGGAAACTATTCCCATTCTTGTTTGAATCATCCAAACACCAGTTCCAATTTGACATGGTAATGAGTCAAAAAGCACATCTAACGCCTATAAAATAAGGTTGCACTTCAGCAAACAAAATTCTCTCAGTCTTTCTATGCTGCAACAAAGAGTTTTTGAAAACATAAAGGTATCTGAGAGTCACTTTTGTTTAGTAGCAGGTTAAAATTAAAGCATACCAAGAAAAGGCCAGGATATAAAATTAAAAATAAATTATTATGGTCATGATCAAGAAAGAGTTCTACAGGAAAATAAATCATTCTACAAAGCCTTCAATGGATGTAGCAGTTACACAGCAAGTGAGAATTTGGTCATTAGCCTATAGCGGAAAAAAAAAAAAATCCAAAATTATAGTAAGTGCCATTTCAGCAAAAATAATGCTTGGAACTCCCCCCTCAGTCAAGTCAGAAACACTGACTTCAAGAGTACAGCGTTTGGTTCCAGGCACCAGATTTAAAAAAAAAAATATATTGATAAAAGAGTTTGAAACAGGACTTAAAAGAATTCTAGGTTCCATTTAGTTTAGTTTAAAAAAGACATGTAGGATAGAAGAATAAAGTAATTTTCATCAAATAAGTGTAGTATTTTTACAGAGAGAATCATGACCATTGTTTTTTCTGTATGTCATTGGAAGTACAACAGATTTCAAATGCAGGTGATAGATTACAAGGAAAGCTATGCTAAAGATTAGCAAAAGCTCTAGAACTTTCAAGGCATGAATATTTTGGGTGATTTCCAGAACATCCTTCCCACTGGAATTTCTTTTCCCATAGCTTAGACAACCATGGAAAAGCATTTTTTTTCCGACACCTTTAGCCATGGCCTACATCCATACTTGCTTAACAATAGGGAGTTGAATTCTACAGTCTCTTTGACCCCTTGGCCTGTTTTGAGCGCACCTAGCTGGCAACAAAGCAACCACTCAATTGCTCACTCACTCCTACCTCCCTCTGGTGGGATGGGGAGGACAAAACACAACAAAAGGCCCAAGGGTCAAGACAAATGACAGGGAGGGCTTACTCAGCAATAGACTTGACTTGGGGAAAAAAAATCATTTTAATTTAAACAACAAAACTGCCTTCAGTTTACCAATCAAATCAGAGCAGGACAATGACAAATACCAACAGACCTTAAAACCACTCCTTCTTGCCACCACTCTCTTCTTCTCAGGCCCAGCTCTGCTACCCCCTCCCCACAGTGGCACAGAGAGGGAGGGAATGAGGGCTGCAACCAGTCCCAGTCTTTTCCATATTGTTTCTGCCACTTATTCCTCCTCAAGAGGAAAACTCTTCACACTCTTCCCCTGCTGCAAACTTCCACAAACTTCTCCAGCATGGGTCTTTTCCATGGGTCTACAGCTCTTCTTGTACTGCTCCAGTGTGGTTTCCTTCCACAGGATGCAATTGTGCCAGTGACAGACTACTCCAGTATGGGCTTCCATCAGAGTCATGACCTTCTTTGGGTGGAGTCATCTGCTCTGATGTGGAGTCCTCCATGGCCTTCTGGTAGGTACCTGCTCCAGCCTCGCTTTCCATGGGCTGCAGCGGGTCAACCTGCCATTTCACTGTGGGCTGCAGGGGAATCTCTGCTCCAGCACACCTCCCTCATTCCTTTCTTACTGACCTCAGTGTCTGCATGGTCATTTGTCTCACCTCTTCCTCATCCAAACAAAAGAACCCAAACCAAAAGAATCCATTCAACAGCTTCTTCCCCTCTTATATATGTTATCACAGATATGCTTATTGGCTTGACCTTGGCCGGAGGCATGTTGGGCTTGGAGCTGGGGGAACTTCTCGAAGCTTCTTACAGAGGCCACACCAGTAGCCCCTTCCCCTGCTACCAAAACCCTGCCAGATAACAACCCAATACACATTTAAAGGTGTGTTTCTGTAAGTCACAGTACTCTCAGAGCCCAGACAGAGCTATGGCAATGAAGGGACAGCTAGAGCAAGTTAGGGTTATACAAGGGTTCAACTCAAGTTTTTCCTGTCCCCTGTACACTACCATGCCTCTTCTTGTGCACCCTACAGCAGCTGAGAGAGCAAATCACTTCCTTCCAGGTTTGCTGCATGGCTGGATTTGAACCTGTTTGACAGCTCCCTTTGCTTCTAAAGGGCAAGCTAATGATTGAAGTGACATTGTTATAATGTCACTTTGTTAGAAGCCTGTCTTGAAGCTGTAAAGTAGATAATTGACTTTGCAATGTTGGAAGAAGGCCTTCTTTGCCTCAGTCTGTTACAGTAAGACTGGCTGCTCACCAGGTATCCAGCCACCTGAGCTGCAAGACAAGGAGTACAATGAAGCCACATAATCCAAGGAGAAATGGTTAGCACCTTGCTACACCACTTAGACACACAGAGTCTATGGGGACAGATAGAATCCCCCCAAGGGTACTGAGGAAGCTGGTGGAAGTGCTCACCAAGCCACTTTCGATCATTTATGAGCAATCCTGGCTAATCAAGGATGTCCCAGTTGACCAGAGGCTGGTAAATGTGACACCCATCTACAGGAAGGGCCAGAAGGAGGATCCAGAGAATTACAGGCCTATCAGTCTGACCTCAATGCTGGGGAAGGTTATGGAGCAGATCTTGAGTTCCACCACACAGCATGTACAGTACAACCAGGGGACCAGGTCAGGTTGGCATGGGTTTACGAAAGGCAGGTCCTGCTTGACTGATGTGATCTCCTTACACGACAAGGTGACCTGCTCTCTGGATGAGGAAAGGCTGTGGACATTACCTACCTAGACTTTAGTAAAGCTTTTGACACCATTTCCCACAGCATTCTGCTGGAGAAACTGGCTGCTCATGGGTTGAAAAGGTGTACTCTTCACTGGGTAAAATACTTGTTGGATGGCCAGGCCAAAAGTCTGGTGGTTAATGGAGATCCAGTTAGCAGCCTGTCACAAGTGCTGTTTCCCAGGGCTAAGTATTTGAGCCAGTTGTGTTTAATATATTTATCAATGATCTGGATGAGGGCATTGAGGGCATCCTCAGTAAGTTTGCAGGTGACACCAACTTGGGCAGGGGTGTTGATCTGCTTGAGGATAAGAAGGATCTACAGAGGGACCTGGATAGGCTGGATTTATGAGATGAGGCCAGCTGTATGAGGTTCAACAAGGCCCAGTGTCAGGTCCTGCACAATCCCATGTAATGGTGCAGGCGTGGGGAAAAGTGGCTGGAAAGCTGCTTAATGGAAAAGGACCTGGGGGTGCTGGTGAACAACCAGACGAATACAAGCCAGGAGTGCGCCCAGGTGGGCAAGAAGGGCAACAGCATCCTGGTTTGCATGAAAGGTAGTGTGGCCAGGAGGACAAGGGAAGAGATCATCCTCCTGTACTCAACACTGGTGAGGCTGCACCCTGAGGACTGTGTTCAGGTTTGGGCATCTCAGCACAAGAAAGACATTGAGGTGCTGGAGCATGTCCAAAGAAGAGAAACAAAGCTGGTGAAGGGTCTAGTGAATAAGTCTTATGAGGAGTGGCTGAAGGAATCTGTTTGATCTGGAGAAAAGAAGGTTCAGTGGAGACCTTATCACTCTCTGCAACTACCTGAAAGGAGGTTGTAACAAGGTGGAGTAGGTCTTTTTTCTAAGTAACAAGCGATAGGACAAGAGGAAATGGCCTCAAGTTGTTCCAGAGGAGTTTTAGGTTGGACAATAGGAAAAATATCTTCACTGAAAGGGTTCTAAAGCAATGGAACAGGATGCCCAGGGAAGTGGTGAAGTCCCCACCTTAAAAGGTACTTAAAAGACATGCAGATGTGGTGCTTAGGGACATAGTTTAGTGGTGGACTTGGCAGTGTTTGGTTAATGGTTGGATTTCATGATCTTAAAGGTCTTTTCCAATCTAAATGTTTCTATGAATCTGTGATTCTGAGAAAGTACAAAGAGCCTGTTCACGCTCTCAGCTATGGTTCCTTGCTGTGCAGGAAACCAGATGTCCTCAGCCGCCCCATTTGTGTTTTGGAAAGACACAGGTAGCTGAATGTGACCCTTTATCAGCAAGGGTACATACTGGGCGCAGTCAAGCCATCATTTCTGAACAGCCACTTTTAACTTTAGTTTGGATCTATTTGGATGAGCCATTTCCTCATAAAAATCCCACAACAAGGTTTTATATTGCCTCTAGTAAATCTGACATCTCTCACAGAGAGCTATAATTTACGCAGGGGCCTAAATCACGTAGACAGCCCCTGAGCCATCATAAGCTGGCTTGGCTCCCTGTGTCTGAAGACTGCTGCTTTTCACCAGATAGAGACCTACTCTCTACCAACATCTTCAGAAAATGTTTATTCTTTGCATTGTCACAGTAAAGTAGTGTTCACACATAAGAATATAGGTGTGCATTCTGCTGGGAAATAGGGCTGCAAAGACTGTAAGTGGGAGTGTGTGCATTTGTGTGTAGGTAGATATATACATACACATACGCATGTGAAGAGAAACAAACACACAGTCCAAGATGCCCTACTTCATACAAAAAAAAAAAAAAAAGGGGAAAATATCAGCCTTTGCTTGTGGCTCAGGATTTGCTATTTTGGCTTTCCTACTCACTCTTACTTTCTTGCCAAGCTTCGATTAAATCAGAGAAGTGCATGATCTTTATGATGATGAGATGGTGGGAAAATGTGTTTGTATTTCTCAGCTAGGAATAAGGAAGATCATTTTGTTCATCCTGATGATGGTTCCCATCATGACGGAACAGGCTCTTTATATGTGTTTATGGCAACTTGTTGTGATGATGCATTTCATGACTTATGGATTTTTAAATGTTAATTTGAATGGGATTCAGAGCAAGATTTGGCATAACAAAATATGATTTAATATTATTAATAAAAAATCACTTTCCTAAATGTATTTGTCACTACATTTGTAGTGACTTTCTCCTTTTCATGTCCCTCAAGATGTCTTTTCTTGTTGATTTTTTTTCCCCACACAAAATAATCTATGAGTTCTTCATACTAGGTTAACAGCAGGCTCCATATGTGAACACTTTGCAGGCATATGAAGACAAAAATGTGTATTTGAGAGAGAAATATGTACACAAAAATATACACTTCACTTAAAAAGAATGTCTTCTCTTGCAAACAATTTTGGTTTGCTATCTAAAAGCACCACATTATATGATCTTACAATAAAATCACAGAATCATAGCAAGGTCTGAGTTGGAAGGGACCTTAAAGATCATCTAGCTCCACGTCGCCCTGCCACATGCTCCTCTGTCTGGACACAAATGAGTGAAGTAAAACTGGAGCTTCTCCTGTGTCTGTAATAGCCTAATTCTCGTTGGTTTATCAAGCCTGCATCTTCTGTTTTCACAGAGGTTTTTATGTCAGCACGCGTCCGTTCCTACAAATTTCACAACTCATCACTGCCATCTGGTGGGAAAAATCGTGTATCATCAGTTCGTCACCAAAAAAGTGACGATACCGCAATAAATATCATTTGTGATCTGGAGTCACAGAATCATAGAATCCTTGAGGCTGGAAGAGACCTTTAAGATCATAAAGTCCAACCATTAAGCAAACACTACTAAGTACTCTGCTAAAACAGAATCAGAATCAGAATCTGTCATTTCTAGCAGCTAGATGAAAAATATTACTTCATAAAAAACAGAAATCATAAGATCCATATATTTACCATGAAATGAAAATTTACCATGAAACTAAACCTCCAAAATACTAATTTTGTAAATTCTAAACATTTGCTAGCACGATTAAAACAGTTTGTTCTCAAAGAGAACCCTCTGTTATAAAACTTTAAAGGTGGAAAATTAAGCATATGCTATTATAACTTATATACACACACAACACATTAATGTACCCTATAAATTGAAACAAAATCTGTTTTGACATTTATGAAATGCTTTGACTAAAAAAAAAAAAACAAACAAACAAAAAAAAAAGAAAATATGTTAAAAGATTTTATTAGTTTATGGTCTTTTTTTTTTTTTTTGACAAAATGGCAAAAAATCCTACAAAACATTTCAATTTTTCACTAATAGCATTTTACCACGTATTTTTTTCACAAAAAAGTTCAAACATGTGCTAAAACTTTGTAAGGCTGAAAACACTAACAAAACAAACTTTATCACACCATAACTTCAAAACGTACAGTGCTTCACATCAGTGTATGATATCTTTAAAAAGTGGTAGAATTGCAACAATGCATCATGACCTAATAAAAATTAGCTTACTTTTTGTCACCTCTTTCAAAATGTGCGTCATCACAAATATTTTCTAGACCATGCAGATAGGGGAAAGAAAATATACTCTCATCTGTTGCAGTATGAAGAGCCATCTACACCCTTGCAAGATGCAAGAGTTATTTCACCCAAGCTATGGCATAACGTCATCCTGGTCTGTGTTATATGATGTACTGCTGTACATATACATACATATTGCGGTGCTCCATGAATGTTCCAGATGTACTGACATCCACCACAACCTTGGAGAGTCTCTGTTACAATGATGTTTATAGTGATTTTATCTCACAGTAAAAGTTTGATACTTTTTAGCAATAACCAACAAGCTTGTCAGTCTGTCTCTCAATAAGCAATATAAAGGGGTAAGAATTTCTGTTAAGAATTTCCTGGATTATTCTCTTTAGATACATAAGCCTTTTCATGTGTAACGTTTTTTCCTTTTTTATAATATTACTTTCTCTGACTTATAAGGGTATCACTGAATGCAGACACATTGTTCCTTCTGGAGCCTGAAATAGGACATCCAGGTCCTGTAAGTGGACTTCAATGCCCCATCCCCAGGCAACACAGAAGCCACGCTTCACCTGGAAAGGGATGCCTGAGTCTTTCTAGTACAATGTCCTTAAAACACCACCTAAACAACAGAGAACTAGATCTAACGTAAATCCAGAGCCCCGCAAAGTTGATCAGGTCCTTGTATAAGGTCTGGTCTATGGGGAGCACTGAGTTAAATCCTTGGACACATTGACAGACACTGCAGTGCCTACAACAGTCACAGAAGACAAGGAAATCAGGCAATTCCCACTTCCACATGGTAGAGTCCACTCTTCTGCCAAAGCAGCTGCAAGGATTGTTCTGACAGAAGAGGCTCTCTGGAATATGCCAACACCTGCAAACCAGAAGGGTAAACAGATTTCCCATGGTGAAAGTTCTGCAAACTTCATGCTTCACATCTTCAAAATTGATCCACTGATGCAAACATTCAAATTTCTGTAGCATACACTACAGCTGATGCCTTGTGTATCTGAAAAGACAACCCAGCCTCTAGTCTGAGCAGGAAATCCACCAGTATGTTATTACTCTTCTCTGCCTCCTGTAGCTAGGAAAAACAAGGGTTGATCAGAACAAAGACTACACTGCAATTACAAAAGTTAAAGAAGTATGAGAGGAATTAGCTTGTGAAGTCCAGAAACGGAAACATGTAGGAATGAAAGGGGAATCAAGCAACGTTTGATGCAGCTGATCCCAAGATACATAGGAGCACATGCTACCACACAGATTTCTGGATAATAAACACACTCTCCAGACCAATGTGTATGCAATGAGTGTGACAGTATTCAGCAGAGAAGAGAACTTTTAATTAGCACTCTTCTAGAATTACTGGGAGGACCTACCAACACACACATTATTTCTTACTAATAGGATTACAGGAGAAAAAACCTTTACCAGTCTAGTTGTATTACTGGCTTTATCAGGATGTTTGGAAACCATATTTCAGACATCTTTCACAACAAATTGAGCCAACATTATTGAAATTACATGCTTATGTGAAACACTGGAATGACTGTAGTTATGATGGACAACCATAACTATGTGCTAACAAAACAATTTGTTTTGAGGGAGACTTGTCTTGGTGCTAACCAGAAATTGTCCCTTCTTTTAACATTCTTTTATATTTATATAAGTATAAATAAAAGAAATAAAATCTAAACCTTGAGCAATGAAAAAAAGAAGCAAAGCATAACAGTTAAATATAAAATACAACTAAATATTTTAGATAGAAGAAGTAAGGGATTTACACTATTTTGAAGCTTCACCACCCAACTGGAAAGCTGATGTTTTGCCTGGATTTGGAAAAGTAACACACTTAGAGTGAAACAGAAACTCCAGTGCCTTTCCAGTTCTGTTTGTGTCTTTCAGAGTACTCGTACTAAAGGGACAACACCACCAGCAGTCCCACGGAAGCCATAGTGTAACGTCAAATAGTTTTGGGAACGGTTCATCTCTAGACAGTGTACCTCTGCCTGGGCTACACCTACATTAAAAGGTCACTTAGTGGCTGAAGGACCTGTTTGCACATGCCTGTGCTTCTGGGTAAGACAAGCCAACCCAAAAGCCCAGGGTGGCTTTGATCCCAGTGAGGACAACATGGCTACACACTGAATCTGGAGGGAGCACGGAGAGAGGTATGTATCTTTAGCTAAAAGCTGATGCCTCACCTGTTGGAACTGTTTACAGGGAAATATCAGTGCAGGCTCTGAGCTGAGCCTTGCTTACCTCATACATATTAATGTAAATACAGTAGGGTCACAGACTTTCTGCCTTGCCAGCTGCACCCTGGTGTCCGTTCCACAGTGGACACTGAGGGACTGTTGGGTTTTGGATAAAGCCCCTTGTGAGTCAGGAGTGGTGGAAAGCATGTTTGGTCATTGTCATGTGACTAGCAGACAGGGCAGAATGTAAAGAGAGAAGCAGCTAAGAGGCATGCCACAGACACTGTCCTGTTCAGAAGATAAGAGGAAGCCACCTTCTGAGGACACTGAAGAACACAAATCCTGAGCAGTGAGTAGACGTCACCACTGGACACGGAGCTTGCTGACGAATGACTCTCACAGTAGGTGCAAAAGAGGGGCCAGTTCTCTGAATGGAGGCAAGTAGAAATTAAGTCATTTCTTACTGCACAAGTTTTTCAAGATGATAAACCCCACCTTTTCTTCTTCTGCACTGAGATCAAGTTAAAACTTTTCTGTGTACTTTTAACAGTAGGATCAGAAAAAGGAGCAAGTAAGTGTTAATTTGCAATTCCCTCATCTATCATCTTGCCCAGTCTTCACAAATACCCCTTACAATCACTTCCTTTTTGGCCCACTGATTATGTATTAATACAGTGTGAAAAAAAATCCAGGAGTTTACTTGTTCTACTGAGCTTCAGTGTTTGATAAACTGACACTTCATGAGAAAGAGAAAAAAAATCAACTTTTTTTTTTTAAAATTGTCCATTTTCTTGTGTGTGTCAAAAATACAAACATAAAAAGGAAGATCAGGAATAGATAATGTCTTTGCCTTGTTCCCTCCAAACTTCTCTCTTCAGCTTGAACAAAAATGTAATTTGCACCATCAGAAAAGGAGAAGGATCATTGTCTTTTAATTAGGTACAAGAGAGACATAGGAGTTTATTTCTGCAAGTTCCACAGCTTCACCATTCACTTACCAGTGTTGTGGGTATGGCACAGCATGTTGGAAGTAGCTGCTTAAAAGTCAAATGAGTCAAACAATTATCTAAGAAAAGAGTCAGCTTGAAAAGAGCTACCCAAGGCCATAGTGCAGCTCAGACAAATGCTCTGTTCATGGTCACCTATTAAAGCTGCTGAATGAGTGTTCACCAATTACTCATAGCTACTAGTGGGGTGGGCTCCATGGTGGCAGACACTGTGGTACTGCTTTACCAGTAGCCCATCATCACCAGTGTGGCAACACAGATCCAACTTCATGGTGTACTCCTGCATGCATGTGTTCTTTGATGTGTCCCACAAGTAAGTCCACCTGTCAAGAGTAAGACATTTGGAAAAAAGGTGGAGGGAACAGTGTTAAAGATTAGACTTGCAAATCTCAAAAGTACAAGGTGTCAGTCTAGGCATATTAAAACATCCACTTAGAATAACTCACACAGTAACTGCAGCATATTATAGAAAGGAATCATGAATATGCAATCAGAAAACAGTTTCAGAGCCTGATCACCATCTCTGTCAGTTACAGCAGTCACTTTCTGCGATGTTGCCTTGATATTTTGACAGTGATTATAACTTTACATGATATATTGCAGATATTATGCTTCACTTGTTTACAAATAGAACTGTATCTTACATTTTCACTATAAGAGTAGGACATTTTAAGTAAGTAAAACACTTGTCATGATAATTCTTCCACCTAAGTCAGTCATGCATGACTGCAAGAGTTGCAGCTGAGAAAAACATTCTCTGCCACAACTCCTTGATGTGGGCAACCCTAACAAAATCTAATCAGGTCCCTCTGGAGGTTTGCACTCAGTGTCCAAAATCAGTGTGGAATTTTTCAGTTGATAACGCTCATAACAAAACTTCTTTCTCCAAGTAAGCAAGTTGTTTTAAAATAAGTTATTAACATTATAAGTTTGTAAAAGCAATGTTTTTAAAATACAACAAGCTATAAACACCAACTGTCTGACTGAACGTTCAATAGACGTCATAGAATCATAGAATCATAGG
>NW_008589261.1:0-735 GCF_000691845.1 Merops nubicus
CGAGGTCCGTAAGAAGGGAGAACAGAATGGTTGTATATCTGAAACATTAATTTGCATGTGTATCTCTATCCGTTTTAGAGATCATTCTGGGTTGAATAGCACCTGTTGTTGTCCTGTGTTTCTTATTACCTATGGGCCTATTTTATAAACATTAGGTTCAAGTTTGATTTGGGGCAGGGGAGCCTGAGTACAGGGCCCTATTGTTGTAAAAGGAACAGCATATATTTTAAAATTCAGTCTGAGGCCCTCATCAATTATCAACTCTTGACCTTGATTAGTCCAAAAACAATTGACCATGACAGTCTGCATCAACATGAACTTATACCAGCAATCTAATTTACCTGGGCGCATCAACCTGTTCGGTGGCCACCTTCAGAAGTCGGTTTTATTAAGATCCCAGTTACTTTCCCATGGATTGTTCCATTAATCATTCGACATCCTATTTTAATTTTACTCCCTATAGTTCCTTGGAGTGTCCATTTTCCTTCCACCTTTTGCCACTCTGATAAAAATTGGCCATCCTGTATAACTACAACTGTCAATCTCCCAGTAATGCTCTCACTTTCAGTCCATATTAATTGTGTAATTGTTAAGGCTTCAGGCCCAGGCCACTCAGTAATGTTCTCGCTGAAGGCACTGTTTAGGCTTTGAAATATTGTTATGGCTAAAATCCACCTCATTTTTCTATTGCTACAAACAAATTAGTATGACAGCAAAAATATTTCTTATTCACTA
>NW_008589262.1:0-2097 GCF_000691845.1 Merops nubicus
ACAACGTTGGCACAAGGTCACCGGGTGGGAACGTCCCCGCTGGGACAGGGCAGACACAAGGGGAGCAGAAGCACGTTTCCCTTTCAGGCAGGATTATAAAACCCAGCACAAAAGTTCTTCTTAATCGCCTTAGCCCAGACCTCATTAGGGCAACGAACTTCAGGGGGCAGGAACGTGCCCCATCCTTTCCTCCTCGGGCTTGGCCCTGGGGGGAGGAGGGTCCTGGTGCCCCCTCCTCATCACAATGCCACCGTGCCAGCCCAGCCCTGGCACCCACCCGTGGCACTGTGGCGGGGTGGGTGGGCAGAGCCTTTGAAGAGCTGGAGATGAGGGGGCGTGCGGGCGCGTGCGATAACGACTTCTGAAGGCTCCTAATTAAGAAAATCCTTTGGGGAATGAAAATCCCTCGGCTGTCAGGCCTGTGTGGGAGCACAAAACAAGTCGAGCCAAGGACCTTGGGGACAGGGTGGCACCCAGCTGCCAGCACTTGCATTTCCATCCCCATCCCAATCCTCTTCTCCATCCCCATCCCATCCTCATCCCCATTCCCATCCTCTTCCTCATCTCTACCCCACCCCTGCCCACAGGCAGAGCTCCTGCTGCTCGTTGGCATCACATCCAGGAAGAGACAACGCTGTAGGGTGGGTCCTGGGGCACCCTGGCACAGGGGTGAGGAGGTTTCACCACCAGGGTGCTGCCAAGGGCCCTCTCGAAGGGGCAGAGGAGCCCCGGTGCTCACCCTGGTGAGTTATGGCTGCAGGGAGTCAAACTGGTAATAAATCCCCAGGCAGAAGCCAGGAAGGTTAAAACTCCACCTATAAAGTGAGATGATGATTTATAAAGTGGCATCCAGCCCCTCTTCCCACTGTGGGACTCGAGCTGCCAACTGCCCAGGGGGGGAGAACCCAGGCTGGTGCCTGCCTGTGCCAGGGCTCACGGCTGTGGTCACCCTGGGCTGGTGATCCTGAAGGATGGAGGGAAGGGAAGGTCCCCTGCTGCAGCCACCACCTCATCCCATCCATATCCCATCCCTTCTTCTCTCATCCCATCCTATCCCATCCCAACCATTCCACCCCTTCTTCTCCCATCTTATCCATCCCATCCCACTCCCTCCTCTCCCACCCTGTCCAGTCCATCCCATCCCCTCCCATCCATCCTATCCCATCCCCTCCCTTCCTGCCCATCTCATCCTATCTATCACATCCACTCTACCCATTCTCCTTCCCCTCACATCCCACCCTGTCCATCCCATCCCCTCCCATCCATCCTATCCCATCCCCTCCCTTCCTGCCCATCTCATCCTATCTATCACATCCACTCTACCCCTTCTCCTATCCCATCCTCTCCCACCCTCTCCATCCCATCTTCTCCCACCCAGTCCCTCCCATCCCACCCCATCCTCTCCCCTGTATCCCCCAAGGATGGCAAAGCACCCTGGGCAGCCCTGGGTGTTGGACAAGACCTGCAGCACCCTGGGGTGGTGCCACCTTGGCTGACACTGCCAGGGAGGAACACACAGCACCGGGCTCAGTACCCTCCCTCCCACAGCAGGTCCCACGGGGCAGGGCTGGGTGGGAGGAATCCAAGGCAGAGAGCAGAGCAGGAGAGCCCCTAAGTCACCACAGCCCCGAGATGCTCATAAATAATGCACCCAGCACAGGCTGAGGAGCCTCCTCCTCAGCTAATGAGTATTTAGGGTGGGCACGTGCCCACTTGGCACAGCAGCAGAGCCCCCCCCTCGCTCCCAGGGAAAATCCTTCTCCCAGGACTGACACGTTTATTATTTCTCTCATAATTACCTCGTTGTGAGCGTTTGTCAGAAAGCACCCGGGGAACCCCGGCCCCGTGCAGGGCTCCCAGGAGGGAGCTGGTTTTGAAAGGCTGGAGAAGAGTTTTTCTGCTCTGGAAAAAGTGGGTCAGGATTGGACCCGAGGGCTCTGCGCCAGGATGATGTGCACGGCCCGGTGCTGGGCTCTGGGATGGGAGAGAGGTGGGAGAGGGGATGGGATGAGGATGGCATGGATTGGATGGGATGCAGAGGGGATGGATGAGATGGGATGAAGATGAGGATGCAGATTCAGATAGGGATGAGGATGG
>NW_008589262.1:2204-8767 GCF_000691845.1 Merops nubicus
GTGGGATGAAGATGGGGATAGATGAGAGGGGATGCAGATGAAGGTGCAGATTCAGAGGGGGATGAAGGTGCAGATTCAGAGGGGGATGAAGATGGGATGAAGATGAGGATGCAGATTCAGATGGGGATAGATGGGATGGGATGAAGATGAGGATGCAGATTCAGATGGGGATGAAGATGGGGATAGATGAGATGGGATACGGATGAGGATGCAGATTCAGATGGGGATAGATGAGGATGCAGATTCAGACAGGGATGAGGATGGGGAAGATGGGATGAAGATGGGGATAGATGAGATGGGATGAAGATGAGGATGCAGATTCAGAGGGGGATGAAGATGGGGGTAGATGGGATGAAGATGCAGATTCAGAGGGGGATGAAGATGGGGGTAGATGGGATGAAGATGCAGATTCAGAGGGGGATGAAGATGGGGGTAGATGGGATGAAGATGCAGATTCAGAGGGGGATGAAGATGGGGGTAGATGGGATGAAGATGCAGATTCAGAGGGGGATGAAGGTGAGGATAGGTGAGATGGGATGAAGATGAGGATGCAGATGGGGATAAATGAGATGGGATGAAGATGAGGATGCACATTCAGAGGGGGATGAAGATGGGATGGGATGAAGATGAGGATGTAGATTCAGATGGGGATGGAGATGGGAAAGATGAGGATGAGGATGCAGATTCAGAGGGGGATGAAGTTGGGGGTAGATGGGATGGGATGAAGATGCAGATTCAGAGGGGGATGAGGATGGGATGGGATGAAGATGAGGATGCAGATTCAGATGGGGATGAAGATGGGGAGAGATGAGATGGGATACGGATGAGGATGCAGGTTAAGGGGGGGATGAGGATGGGATGGAGATGGGGATAGATGAGGTGGGATGGCAATGAGGATGGGATGAAGATGAGGATGCAGACTCAGATGGGGATGGAGATGGGGAAGATGAGGATGAGGATGCAGATACAGATGGGGATAGATGGGATGCAGATGAGGATGCAGATTCATATGAGGATGAAGTTGGGGAGAGATGAGATGGGATGGGATGAGAATGGGATAGAAAAGGGGATAGTGAGGTGGGATGGCAACGGAGTTGGGATGAAGAGGAGGGTGGGGATGGGAACAGGGCTGAGCGCCTCCAGCACGAGCCACGAAGGCAGATATTCAAAGTCTTTATTACAGGGTGACTGTCGCTAATTGCAGAGCTCCTTTCAGGGAGCTGCCAGCCCATGAGCTCGGGAGACAGCACCCAATTATTGCAGCTCAGCGGGGGGGAAAGGGAGAGAGAAGAAGAAGAAAAGCAAGAGCAATTATCAGGCCCTTGTCTGTGGCACAGCACAGGGCAGCAATTTCCAGGCAGGCTCTCACCCTCCTGACAGCCCCCAGTTATTTTTAAGGGGCAGTTGCCCATCTCTGCCACCCCTTCTTCACCCCTGCCCTGCCACCCAGCCTCCCACTGCCCACCGGTGCCAGGATAGGGTCCTGTGTCCCACCAACATTCCCCTGAGCACCCTCACCAGCAGCTCAGCCCCAGCCCTCGGTGGGTACCAAAATGCCACCCAGCCAACACTGCTGGGAGGCTGAGATGCTTTTTCTTTCCCCCCCATCTCACTCGCTCCCACCTTTTCCTCCCAGAGCTGCCCCCGGCTCCAAAATCACAGCCTTGTATATTAAAAAAGGTCAAATTTCAGCTCCTGTGAAGCAGCAGAACCAGAGCAGCAGGAACAGCCTCAGTCCCCCGTTGCTGGGGGGCTCAGGGGGGGGGTCCCACCAGGTTCTGCTGCAGCAGGCTGGGGGTGGGCGTCACCCTTTGTGCCTACTCCACACCCCCACTTCGTAATTGGCGATTAAATCTAATTACACCTTTGAGAAATAATAGTCTACGTTGGTTTAATGGGCCTGTCTGCTTGGGATGGGTTTTGTCCCACATCTTCTGCTCAATAAGGTGGATCAAGGGGGGAGATTTGTGGGATTTGACAGCTCTGGGGCTCCCACCACCCCACCCCAACACGCTCGGGACCCAGCAGCATCCAGAGGACACGAAGCCACCCAGGCCCCGTGCTGGGGTTGCTTTTGGAAAGCTGAAGATCCCCCAGAACAGCTTCATTATTTATCTCTATCCAAGAGATGGGGCAGGAAGCCGCCCCGCTGGCTTTAGCTGTTCCCATCTCTGCTCTTTTTTGCCTTTTAAAAATATATCTATTTCTTTGAAACAATACCTCAGAGCTCTCCCATGATTTGCTGCCTGGTTTATGAATCCTTCAGAGGCAATCACCGGCAGCTCTCAAGGTTTCTGCTGCAATTAGGGAGGGTTGGGAGACAGAACAAGCAGGTGCTCAAGGGGGGGGAGGCAGCCAGGGGCTCTGTGATCCCAGGACTCCACAACCAGGGCTAACTCAGAGCTCAGCATCTCCCCGAGCCTGGCAGCCTCCACCTTCCCCATCCCCCAGAGTCACACCCCTTCCCTTTCTCTAATTAAAGATAATCACCTGCAATTACCTAATTAGTTGTCTGATTTTTGCCCTCTGATCCACTGCACATCACAGGGCACTGCTCGGTGCTGTCAGCACCCACGCAGGGCACAGGGTGAGGAGCTCAGGGTGACACAGCACCCTCCAGGAGGGGACAGGCTGGGTGGCCAGCCCTCCAAGTCCTCCTTGCACCCAGGGGCTCACTGGGGACAAGAAGCTGTCCCCAGTCCAGGGGAGATGTGGTGGCACTGGGCAGCCCCCCCTGCAGACGTGGGGCACCCCACGTCACCCTCTGACAGGACAGGCTGGGGGTGTTCCAAGGATCAGCCAGGAGGACACCCTGCAGGGAGGAGGGTGATGCCCAAGGGTTGCAGGGAGAGTTTGGCCAGAAAAGGGGAGGAGGAGCCCCGAGGGGGGGGGGCAGCAGGGGCACCCCAGAGTCCAGGGGCTTGTCCCTGGGGTCCCCAGGGCCACCGTGCCAGCAGGAGCTGACCATGCAGCAACGTCCTTGGTGCCCAAATCTTCCCACTGGTGAAAGGCAGCCCCTGGGCAGGACCGTGGCACACAGGGGTGGGCACAGGGCTGGCAGGGCCACTGCCACCAGCTCGGGACAGGGACAGCCCAGGCTGTTGGACACGCCATACAGCCACAGAAGGAAAAATGAGGCCAAAGCAAGGCCCAGCTCACACTCTCTCTCCCTCCGAGTGATCATCGCCCTCATTAAAAAACAACTAATTATTATTCTGGCTCATTAGCAATTATAAATCTCCAGCGCCGGTACTTCATTAAAAAAAATGACAAGTTAGCACTTAATTATGTTCCCCAGCAGCCCAGTGTTAACCCTCCCCACCCTGCTGCCCACCAGCACCCACACTGATGCCAACGCTCATGCCAGTGCCAGCACCCACACCAACATTTGCTCCAGTGCCAGCACCTGCACTGGCACCCACAGCAGTGCCAGCACCCCTGCCAGCCAGCTCCCAGGGCGAGATGGCACCCTGGGCTCTGCAGAGGGTCACTGAGCCTGGGCATCTCCCTGGGCACTCACCCTGCAGCATCTGGGTGCCCTGGGCTTGCTGAGCCTCCTCCCATGGCACAGGGCTGTGCTCACACTGGGACAGAGGGGAACTGGGAGGGGGCACAAAACCAGCCCTGCCCTCAGCACCCAGTTTACAGGGGGGCAGAGCTGGCCCTGGGTGCTTGTGCCACCCACACCAAGGCCAACACCACTGCTGGTGCCATGCAGAGGTTGCCTGGCAGCAGCTGGTGGGCACCTGCCTGCACCCCGAGCCCCTTTCCACAGGATAATTTGCTACTAAATCCTTCCAGGGGAGAAACAGTGGAGAGAAAAAAAACCCTACAGCTGCAGAACTAGCTCTCCAAAATTCTCTCCCCTCCTCTGACAGGATAATTGCTCCTTTTCCCCAGGATTTAATACGGGTCTCACATCCTTAAACAGCCGGGTGGTATTTTAAGGGTTCCTGGTGTTTTTCCCTCCTCTCAGAGGTAGGGAGGGGTCTGGCAGCAGAGCTGGTTCCACCCTGTGTTTGGAGCAGAGGGTGGGGTGACCCTGGCACCCATCACTCCCCCAGGGTACCCCGAGGAGCAGGGGGGTGACCCTAGGGTGGGTGTCAGGGATGTCTGAGGTCCCCAGAGCTGTGGCACTGGCGTTGTGCCATATTCTCTGTGCACTCTAATGGGTACATCAATATTATCTCGCCTGCAGGCAGCCCTGTGACAGATGAACAGCACGGTGCTGAGCCTGCACAGCACCAAGGAAGGATCCACACAGAGGTAGGGGGCTGGCACAAGCAGGGTGCTCGCTTGGAGTGGGCAGAACCCACCCCAGGGGCGACCAGGGGACATCTGAGGGGGTCAAAGCCCTTGGTCAGACCCCGAGGGCTCAGGGGGTTTCAGCCTCCATGCTCCAGGGAGCCAGGAACCCCTCCCTGAAATAGACCCTGAGAATTTGGGGGGCCTGGGGTGTGTGTGTGGTTCCCCAGGGTCTGTGCCAGCCCCAGGGGTGCTCAGGTTCCCCACGCACAACCCCGTGCCAGCAGCGAGAGCCAAAACCCTCACGGGCGTCCATTTGGCAGCAGCTGGCACATGGAGCGTGCTGGTGAGGGGGTCCCAGCAGTCCCCAGCCTCTCACTGCCCCATATAAGCTTGGGATGGGTGAGGGGACCCCCAAATCACCCCACTGCCCCCTCCACACCCTCCTCTCCACGCTCCCCCCGTGCCAGCTCTCCAGAGCGAGGGAAAACGCTCCTTGCTGCTGGCAGCATGGCTTTGAAAATAAACCCCCATTAAACCGTTTTGGGATTGCAGTCAAGTGAGATGGAGTTGTTTAGGAGCCAGGGAGCATGAAAAGATGGCTCAGCAAGAGCCTTTCTGCCCTGTAAGCCCCATTCAGGAGCACTAATCCTCAGCGTGCGGGAGCCGCTGCCCGAGGACGCCTCCGTGCCACTCGCCGGTGGCACGGGGCCTGGCACAGGTTGGCTTTGCCAAGCTGCACCACAGCCACGGGGGAACCTGTCTGCCCCATCCTCTGGAGCTGGCTGGGGCAGGGCTGCCAGTCTGTAAATATATTATTTATTATTTCTATTACCCTTCTCCATTATTCATCGTTTAATTCGCTGCTATTCTATTATTCACTCTCCCAAGTGCTTTGGCGACTCTCTGACATGAAAGAGGCACCAGAAAATTTCACTTGCGTGGGCCTCACGCTGGGGTGGAGCTGGGTGGGGGATCAGTGGCCCCTGGCATGTAGCCTCCTGCACCCCATCGGTGGCCACGGGGCTGGCCAGTGCTGAGCCCTCTCCCGGAGCCCTCTGCCAGGATATCATGAAACTAACTGGAGTCCACTGGTTCCCAAAAGCCTTTCTGAGCAGAATTTGGCCATGCAGAAGACTTTTAGCTGAATTAAAGCACAGCTCAGCACCTCCATGGGAGAGGCAAAGCAAAGGCACGGCTGCAAGTCCGTAGGGAAACCCATGAAAGGAGTTTTGTGTTCCTTAAAAGTCATAATTTGTCAGAAAAAACTGGCCTGAGGTTGGCACAGGGCTTGGCCACGGGCTCCTGCTGACCCCCAGGCTGCTGGCACCGTGGTGGCTCTCACCCGTGGTCCCCTCACTGCCCTGGCAAGCTCCAGGGTCTGGGCAGTGCTGGGTTAATAGCTGGACTTGTTCTTAAAGGTCTCTTTCAACCAAAATGCTTCTTTGATTGTATGATTAATCTCTATGTGGGCAGTGCCAGGGCTGTGAGACCCTTGGTCCTCCAAACTGCTCCATGGTCAGACGTGGCAGGGAGCTCACTGAGTGGTCTGAGCCACCTTGGGAACCCCAAACCACAACCACCCCTCCCTGCTGAGCTGGTGGAGGAGTTGCACGGCACGTCAGGGTGGTGGAGGTGTTGTCTGCACCCCCTGAAGCTGGGGGGACACCCCAACAGCCCCTTCCCCTCTGAGGGGTGTCCGTGCTGCACAACCAGCCCAGCAGCACATGTCTCCTTTCAGCAGAGCACCATGAGAGAGTTTAGGCAGGCAAACCACCCAGATCCATCCCAAATCTCCTCATCGCTCATTCCTCTCTCCTATTCCCCTGAGCGAGGGGATGCCAAGTAGCTGGCCTGAGTCCTCATTTAACCTGATTTATGCAAATATGGCACATGCAGTCATTTAGGAGGGCAGAGAGTGGTCGTGGTTCACCATGGGGAACCCAGGATCCACCCTCTTCTGCTGACCACTTGCCCAGCTAGGAAGGATATCCTCATTCATGGGCAAAACAGCAGCCAAAGCCCCCCCTCCACTCCTAAATCATCCACCAAAGATCCAAGGTGACCCACCCCTGGAGGAACAAATAGACCAATGTACTCACTCACAGAACAGGACGTGAAGAAAGGAGCAAGCTGGCCAAGGAATGACTCCAGTCGTGTAGCATTTCCCCAGAGAGACTCATGATTTTGTTGTGTCATCCTGGAAACTCCACTCCCTGTGAAGAATCATGGAGGGCTTTCAAAAACCAACACCCCCAAATAAAACCTCCAACAAACAAACCTCCCAACTGCCATCCAGAGTCAGCTCTTATAGAGGT
>NW_008589263.1:0-288 GCF_000691845.1 Merops nubicus
GATGGCTGCACCCAAAGAGTGGCTGTTGATGGCTCCATGGCCCAGTGGAGTCCCTCAAGGGTCAGTCCTGGGGCCAGTTTTGTTGAACATCATGGCCAGTGGCACTGAGGGCACCCTGAGCAAGTCTGCCAATGACACTGAGCTGTGTGGTACAGCTGGCACCCTGGAGGGAAGGGATCCATCCAGAGGGACCTGGGCAGGCTGGAGGGGGGGGCAAAAGCCAACCTCATGAGGTTCAACAAGGCCAAGTGCAAGGTCCTGCATCTGGGTCGAGGCAATCCCAGGCAC